>NC_135422.1:28691009-28956009 GCF_051991245.1 Festucalex cinctus
TCACATCTTTCATCGCAACCAAAGCTATCCTGAGAATGTCTATTTAGTATTGCCATGTTGAATGTCTGATGTTCCAGGATGCAGTTGAGATTGTCCGCAAGGAACCGATCCTCGAGTTCTTTCATTTCCAGACAGCACACATTCATTAGCGGATTGTCCATTCCTGCAGCTCCCGCACGAGCACCACTCACCCCCCGCCTGATTCACTCGTTCGTCAAAGTTTATTTTGTGCCCGAAAAGACCATCTGGCGCCACAACTTTCACATCCAAGGCAGACTTTCCTTCGGTAGTGTTATTTTGTCGTGTTGGCTCGAAGCGATAAGGTTTAATCCTTCCGGGTTTGACGCTAGATGCACGGCTGCGTTGCATAGTGCTTCCATAGTGTAGCGTTTACACACTAGTGACGTAAACATCCGGGTTATTTAGTCACGTGTAACAAACATGCCGGCGTTCGATTCATTTTAACATCGGTTTAAAAGTTATTAAATGTACATAAAAAAATAATCACGTCACCAAATTAATTATTGAAAAAGTAGCAACTTTTTGCTGCTAAAAATGGATCAATAAGTAAAGTGTCCCTTTAAAGAGGAGTTTTTTTAGCTCAAAATGTGATGCCCGGCCCCTGGGGGACTTCCTGTTGGGTTTAGCACAGGGCACCAAGAGATTTTTTTGTACATCTTGGGCTGTTACATATGTCTACAAATTTTCGTAGCTCTAGCTGCTTCGTACAAATGGGAATGCTTCTTTAAGGATATTTTTTTTCCTTTAAAAACAGTGCATGCCATGACAACAGCGTGCGACGAAATACAAAGCTTTCAATAACTTTTCATCTTCAACATCTTAAGATGAATCACACCAAGTTTGAAGATGATCGGATAAACACTGTAGGAGGAGTTCGTTAAAATAAGACCCCAATGAAATGGCCAAAAAAATGGCTGCTGAGTTCTAAATGTCTGGTGCTTACTTCCTCTTCTCAGTTCCTCTTAAAAATGCGACCTTAACAGCTTTGCAAAACACATTTGTTGACAAGGTCCAATTTTCTATGCTGACAAAACATACATGACTTCAAAATAACCTGTACCTCCCATTTGTGAATAAAATCCCTTCAAAGCTTTTTACTCATAATGCCCCACACCAATACTGATTAATATAAAAATTCAAACCAAACTCCAAACAAAATACATGGTATGTTAAAACCACGTCTCTTGCAATCTCATGGTGGCATGTCAAAACCACATTTCTTGCCACCTCATAGTGACAGGCCAAAATCTTTACTCCCGTACTCCATATAAGTATGTGTGCTATGGCAGATGAGTGTGTGTTGTATGTATGCAACTGTGTTACCGTAAATGGATGTATGTGTATGTGTTGTGTTTTATGCTGGCTGCTGGTTCACAAGTATATTTACCAATTATGGGGCATGTTTAAACGCTAATGAAGTTGACACTTACACCAAAGACATTTCAGACTAGTGTTGTGTGACATAACAGTTTTGTGTGACATAGCGATTATCTCAAACAATCATTGCATCGTTGCGTTCATTTGTTAATACATGGCACAGGTTCACATTATTCATGTTAGTGACATCATCCATATTTTAACTTTTGGTGACATCTGCTCAGCCCTCAGCCCGTGTTATCCGTCAACGTATAACACTCGACTCGTCACATGACCAGTGAAACTATAATATGAATGAAATAACCCGACTAGCGTTTTATCATCTATGTTACATTTGTCAAAGTTGTCGACTGGCATGTAGAAAAAGTTGTATTAATACCTTTGAGATGTTTTTATTGTGAGTAGAAAATAACAGTAATCCACTTCAGCATCAAATCTTGCTAGTGGGACAAAACTGGTTAAAAGGGATTAAATGATTGAGTCCAGCAGTAGGCTGAACCCTGATGTGTTGACACATGAATATTGTGTAGTTCTGCCACCCCTCATTTGTTCGTTTGCTTGTTAGAGAGACAGCACCATAAACGGGGCTTCATACAGTTGGAAGCACTTGAGTACACTCAGGGAGAGTTAGAGAAAATGGCTGATAGAAGACACCTCAAGAATTGTTCAATTAAGCCCTTCCACCATTAACTATATATATATATATATATATATATATATATATATATATATATATATATATATATATATATATATATATATATATATATATATATATATATAGGTGTATTTGCTTCAGAGGGGAATGATGGCGCATCCAGGAACTTAACAAAATAAAAGCATTCAACGTCGTGAAAAGTTGTCACTGTAACACAATTTAAGAGTAATAAATTAAATACTGCATATATTTATGGGAACAGGCGTCAAGTTGTATTTTACAATTTCAAAATGTGCAGAAGATCGCAAGTTGCTTCTTGTTTAAAGTTAGGTAGCTCTTAACATGAAAAGTACACAACGATCGTTTCTGGTTCATAACTTATTTTACAATGCACATCCTATTAAACTTAACAAAATAAAAGCATTCAGGGTTCCGCAAAGGAATACACTAACACAATTTCGCAGTAATAAATGAAATAACAATGCATATATTTCTGGGGACTAGGGCTGGGTATTGCCGTCAACCTCACGATACAATACGTGTCACAATACAGGGGTCACGATACGATACGTATCGCGATACATATGTATGCCAATACTTGATCTTCAAGGCGATACGTATCCCAACATATTACATTAATTTTCTCCCATGTTATAATAATAGTTATATGTATACCTAAAGGATATGTTTGTTATGCTGACTGACAAAAATGTTTTTGTTAGCAGCTCTTCTGGTTTACCACCTCGCGGCATGCCTGGTCTAAATGTGCACGCACTGCAGAGCAAGGAGCAGTTTTCACAGACACACCGGGAACATTTATTAATAGGCATGAGCCGGTATGAGCAAAAATATCAAGTATTAAAATTACAGCTCTAAAATGTGTTTATTTTAATATTTGAGGAAATAAAAACAGCATTTTTTTCATGTAACACATTCTATTTTATTTTTAAACAAAATATAGGAAAATTGGTACATTAAGACACGTGCCATGTTAAGTTTAGAAGTAAATAAATGTTGATATTCTTCCTCTGCGTTGATTTTTCTTAGCAAGACACAGTGTCAAATCACTGGTGAGCTATTTTTGCATTAATTGAAGGCAATTAATTTAAAAAACGCTGCTGGTTTTTATTTTTTAGGTACAATGCAAGCTGCAAAGGCAAACGTAACTGCCTATTTAAAGTTAACGAGCAATATCGATTCTGACGCCTGCGTATTGATACATGTATTGTAATGAGGCCCGCAACGATATATTGCCGTATCGATTTTTTTGAGCACACCCCTACTGGGGACCAGGTTGTATTTTACAGTTATAAAAATGTGCATAATTTCACAAGTTACTTCATGTTAAAAATTAGTCCGCTCTTAATATGAAAAGAAAAATGCACTGTGCTGCCACCATTGTCTTACAAATGCAATTATGCCATGTTGTAGTGAAAGAAAAAACAACACAAATCAGTCACACTTGTTTTTTTTTGTTTTTTTACGTACAATACATATTTTAAATTGTATTTTTTTTTATTCAATTGTTATGAAATTACTATATCAATGACTAAAAAATAAACCATATTTAAATTTAAGTATAAATTGAAGTATAAAACATGCGATTAAAAATTTTAATCGACTGACACCTTTAATATATATATATATATATATATATATATATATATATATATATATATATATATATATATATATATATATTAGTGCTGTCAAACGATAGACATTTTTAATCTGATTAATCACACTTTTTAATTTTGATTAATCACGATTAATCAGCTAAATTGCTTGCATATTCACACAATATGAAATAAATACAAAATACCATAATATTTTGACATTAACGCATTTTATTATCTGAATGTCATTTGCAAACATTGATTAAATGCATGTACGCAATTGCATGCATGCGTGTATTGCACAAAGCGTAACAGCATCATATCAATTGGGTGCAATTCAGCAATTATTAATTAATTAAATGCAAATTACTTTTGTTTTATCTAAAGTCCCGTCGGGGTGTTTTTTTTTAAAGCGAAATTTACCACCGAGCACACCAACTGGAGTCACCCCGTTCATTTTGGAACAACACGCGTCGGAAATGCCGTCCATTGGCCTAATCACCGACCTGCGCAGTGTTCATTGTAACCATCCGCGATTACGTTCAAGGCTCAAGTGTGGTAAAAAAAAAATAGTGCGATTAATGTGCGTTAATACGTGATTAATGCAACATTTTAACGCTTTAACGCTTTAACTTTGACAACCCTTATATATATATTGTCAACTTCCGCTTACCCGCAGGACTTAAATCGGGAAATATGTCCTGATCGACTCTCCAATCAAAGGGTTAGTAATTCCCCTTTTCCCTCACCGGCTCTAAGGAGTCAGCGTGAGGAGACGGGAATTAGTTAAGCCGATATGTCAAAGTGGATTCACCTAGGTTTGTTCACTGTCTTCTTATCATGAGGCCAATCTGTTTCCATCCACCTATCAATCCTGAGTGAATAACCACACAGAGCCCAGGAATAATAGTCTGAACACCTCACTTACATTGGCAGCTCCACTTTACTGAGTTGTTTGCATTTGTTATTGACCTAGTCATTTAATAATCCTTGTGAGGATCATACGGATTTGTTTCATATCAAGCAGGAGTATTTGACTTTATTAATACAAATGGTAACACTGGTTGGATGTTATTCGAGTGCACTTACCTCTTTCTTGACATCCGATGCTGTTGTGTCCGTCTCAAAGGAAAATAATGCGGACTTATAAAATGTCCAAAAGGAATAAAATAAAAATGAAAAGGAACAAATAAAATAATTAATTCACAACTGGTTTCTCAATTATTTTATTTGGTCTTATAAAATGACCTTGGACTTATAAAATGTCCAAAAAATAAAAATAAAATCGAAGAAAAATAATAAGGTCTTATAAAACGACCCTGGACTTATAAAATGTCCAAAAAATAAAAATAAAATCGAAGAAAAATAATAAGGTCTTATAAAACGCCCAAAAGAAATAAAATAAAACTAAAATAAACAAATAAAATAATTACTAAAAATAAGAATGAAAAGGAACAAATAAAATTATTAATTCACAATTGGTTTTTCAATCACTTCATTTGGACTTATAAAATGTCCAAAAGGAATAAAATAAAAATGAAAAGAAACAAATAAAATAATTAATTCAAGAATTGTCTTTCAATTATTTTATTTTCAATAATGATATAGCAAATGTAAATCATAAAAATCACGTTTAAAAATAAAACATAAAATCAATAAGAAATAAGATGAAATAGGAAACAGGAAATCACAAATAATATTTAAACCTTTATAAGAGCTTTCTAAGATTGATCATTTCTCAAAAGAGCTCAAGACCCGATTCAGAATAAGGCGTTTTTGGTTAAAAATGATTTAAAGATATGGGAGTGGTTAAATGGCTCTTACCCTACACGCGATTAATCTTTCATATCTTCCTCTTAAACACCTTATTAATAAAAGTTTTGTACTTTACCCAATCTGTGAAGAAAGTTCCATTCACGGCGAAAAGTCAAAGATCCTTCGTGAAAAACCTAAGTCCCAAACAGCCGCGAATCCGTCTTCAGAAACACACTCCGTCCAGACCACATCGCAGGGTGAAGAAGAAAAAAAAAGAGCCCCCCCAGCTGGGGAAGACTTTTTATCACCTTGGGTCGTATCACAGTTTCCTCAGTGTGAGTGTCCTTCCGCGCCGTCCTTCCACATATCAATGCGCAAAGACTTGTTGAGACTTATTCTCAGTAATTTTCCACACAGATGGGCCATAAGCGCACATACTTTAAATAAACACACAGAGGAAACTGCACTAGTTGCTAAGTTACGCACACCACAGAGCGCAACCAGTTCCTGTTTTTGTCATTCTGATACTTCTGTTCTGCTCATAATCATATGTCAAAGGTCTTGGCTCTATTCAGCAATCATAAACATTAAAATCAATAACATCATATATGTATTAATGTTCTAACCATAATTAAGCAAGCATGAATAACATGTATATACATGACATATTAAATCCCAAATTCTCTCAGGGAAACTTAACAGGTTAATTCTAGTTCTTGTTCCACATCATGCATGTCATTGTTGAGAGGACAATACATACAGGTAATCTTTTCACTCAATGCAGTTACAGCAATATCATCAGCGATAAAGACAGTATCGCTTGTAAAGAAAATAAAATAAAAGACAGCAAACTTCATAGTTGGCATCAATGTGTTGTAATCATTGATCCATAAATCAGGTTAACAATTGTCGAATATAAATTGTGTATATGTGTATTATCACTTAGTTCAGGATCCCATTTATTTACACTTAATTTGTATTTGGCCACTTCCTTATACAGGATGTCATGGCTATGCTGAGTAGGCGGCTTGGTTGTACAGGTTTGGCGGCATCTAGTGGTTGCTTTGGGGAGCTACACAAGAGGCCATTTGGTTTTGGTTTTCAGTCCTATAGACACCAATTTTTCAGTCCTATGGACACCAATTGGTCTCTAACTAAGAATTGAGTCTAGTCCATTGATTTGTTATCTCATTTTACATGATATGGCGTTTCATCTGACCCACTCAATCCACTCAATTCAACAATATATATATATATATATATATATATATATATATATATATATATATATATATATATATATATATATATATATATATATATATATATAGAGATCGATAGATAGATAGATAGATAGATAGATAGATAGATAGATAGATAGATAGATAGACTACTATATGGACTACATCACACACAGTACCTGTTGTCACCTGGAGCACAAAAGAAAAAGAAACCTGGAGCACAATACTACGGGCAGCTACTTATCCCCGTAAAAAAAAAAAAAAAAAAAATGTATAATACGTTTTTCCATAAATACATAAAAACACATGTTTTAGAAACGTTTTGAACCAGAAAAGCATATTCATCGCGGCCGAAGCAAAAAAAAAAAAAAAAAGCTGAATGATTTCTTCTATTTTGGTGTGAACGTAGCACAAAGTGCTTTTGGATTGTTGCAGTGTGTTCGTGTAGCGTAATCCGTTCGCACCGATATCTATTGTTTATTTATTCCACAGAGTTCTGCCCACCGACTCTGTTCTCTGTGTATCTGACAATTCACGTCGATGTGCGAACGTCAATGTTTTTATTTATTTTGCACATCATTGAAAAAAAATTTTTTTGAATCAAAAGTTTGTCATGTGTGCCTTGTTACAATCATGTTTAGTGTAATGCAGTAGCCTAACACATGTGTAAGAACTGTTCTGTTTTATTGTGTGTTATAGCCGGTACAACTGTGCCTGTTGTGTGCTGAAGGGTTTGGATCCCAATGGCGCAGACACAAATAAGATTTTATCTATTTATTCACATCGAGACAGAAACTCAGAGACGCTGTACACGGGAACAGGTGGACAATAACCCGACGAAGAACACACACTCCTCAGACAGCTTATATAGAGAATCTCTCAATCTCATCATAGAGCGTGGCAAGACATCGTATGACATGAAGTTCTCCTATTGGCTGTCACAGTACATCACACAGTACCATATTCCTGACACCACACACATCATCTAAAGGATTAAGGATTGACATCACACAGCCTAAAACTAGTTGAAACTAGATGATGGTTATATCATGGTTACATCGGTACAAAACAGACACTTGACCTCACGGTCGCGAACCCAACTTAACAGTACACGAACTCAAACATCACTTCAGATGAAATTTGATGATGGCCACATAAAACAAAAACATCTCATGAGACCAAACATCACGAAACATCACTCAAACATCACCCCTTCATGACACCATCATTACAGTGCCAAGCATTTTTCTTCTCATTTCGGTGGTTTGAGGAGGTTTGACACCCACAAAAAAAATTAAATTCTGGCTGCGCGGCTACCTTTATGTCAGGGAGTTCCGGCAAGAAATTCGAGTCACTCTCAACCCTGTTGCGGAATTAGCATTTTAACATGGCTAAAAGCTCCAAAAAGTTGATTTTGCATGATACAGACGCTTTAAATATGTGTTCAATGTTCTGTTTGAATTGTATAGTTATTGCAGAAAATATTGGCAGTTTTTTTTTTTTTTTTTACATAAATATTATCTGCAATTGCATTATTATTAAGCAATTTCAATCTAATGAAATTATCTCCATGTGTACAATCTTTTTTTCACGCAAGACGAACAGATTTTTTTCCCCCAGTGTGTTTCGTGGACACTTGGCTTAAATGTGGATTTAATGATGTTCTCGAAAAATGGCAGCCAAACATCTTTTTGTCACGTTTAAAAACCTGCGCATGCGGAAGACCATCCTAGCAGCTCTCCTGCTCGTCTGGGGGAAACGCCTCTCAAATGTCGCTAACGTCCGAGCTCATCTTCATCCTCATCTTCATTAGTCTCTGCAGCCGGCCTCGCTTCATACGGATGTCCTCTTGCGGCTACTTTCAAAGTACACGGTCAGCTCAGTGGAGCTACAACGATGAATGGCCAAATCCGAAGCTCACTGCACGAAGCTGGCTGCTTGCTACACTCGAAGTACGCATGCGCAGCTAGGAACGAGCACGCACGACGTTGTGACGCAGATTGATTAACAGGATTGAGAAACAATCATTAAGATGATCCACCCGGAAGACGCAGCGACAAAAATATCCTTGCACCCACCTTTAAAAAATATTTGACAGGGGGTACATCACTGAAGAATAATAATAATAATGCATCAGATTTAAATGGTGCTTTTCTGTAGCACAATCACAGTGCTCATAGGGGATACATTATTCACATATGGAGAACATTTCAGTTTATCTTGGTAAAATTCAGTTCACGTGTTTTTCCACCAACAACAATTTCCAAGTACTATCTTAGCAGCAGGGTCTTGCTGAGCCAGTGTGGACTTTTGAGGGGGCGGGCTGCAATGACAACGGCTGATTGGTTGGTCGAATTTGGGGGGGAGTATTGTTTTTACATTGGCTGGGCTCATCAAACTCATACGTCATCAAACTCATTTGAATTAATGACAGAGAACTCTAAAGCCCAATTAACACTGGCTGCGGAACGGACGCGGTGCGTTTTCCGTATGGACGCCGCAAGGATAGAACGCATTCAACGCATTCAAGTCGATGCGTCAATTCACACCAGTCTGCGGTGCGGAACGACTGCGGTGATGCAGAAGTAGTGTTGTGTCGGTCTTTAGAACGAATCTTTTCAGTGAACGTGAGTGAACGGGTCACTTCTTGAAGTGATTCGTTCTTCTTTCAGTTCATTTGAGAGCAGCCACGCTCATGCCGTCAGTCTTAGCGAACGACCAATCAGAAGCTAGCGTCAGACGTGGGCGGGATTTTACTACACATGCAGCCTCACCATTGGTGTTCAGGAACGAGTCACTGGGGAAGCTTCCCGTTCGCGAGACGTGAACGCATCAGTGAGTGAACGAGTCAGTGTGTGAACGTGTTGCCATTTCCGTTTCACGAACGGATCAGTAAGTGAACGAGTCAGTGGGTGAAGGTGTTGCCACTTCCGGTTCAGGAACGAACGATTCAGTGAATGAGTGTTGCGGCTGTTGCCATTTCCGGTTCGCTTACGATTCAGTGAGTGAACGTGCTACCGCCATTTCCCGTTCGCGTACGATTCATTGAGTGAACGTACTGGCATACCAGTTGCCACGAGTGATTCACGATTTGCCAAGGAAGGAACTACTCACAGAAACGCCACTACTTCCGTGCTGGTGGGGACAAGCTTTCATTATCATGTTTCTCCAAGCTAACAGCTAATGTGGTGTCCGTCCACGTACTGTGCTGGGGGCAAACACATAAAAACAAAATAGAGCGACTGACAGTCTCTCTCTGACCAGCACATGACGGTGTGCCCCGCGCTGCAGCAGCGGGGAGATGACGTTGTTGGGGTTATCTTTAACGTATTTATTATCCTCTCTGGGTACTGTGGGTAACAATTCGGTGAACGAATCTTTTGAACGGTTCTTTTAAATGAACTGATTCTAGTGATTCAGTTCACCTAACAGAACTGTAATGCCCATCCTTATGCAGAAGCGTTCTATTCTTTCCGGAATTTCATGAAGTTGAGGAAATTACACGAGCCACACAGGAAATTGAGCGTCTCGCATCAAGGTAAATCATGTATATTTCAAAATAAAAGTTTGTGAACTCGTTTTTTTTTTTTTTGGGGGGGGGGGGGGGGGGCAGCTAGCTACGTAGCATGACATGAGTCGGACGTTTAAGACAAACAATGAGCTCAGAATAAATTAAACATGACAAAATTACACTTTAAACACAAAATGTACTTCCCCATGGTAGAAGTCCCAGAAATAATGTCCAAATGTGGTGTGACAACAGACAAGCGTGGCTATTGTTTACAAATAGGACTCCATGTACACGCTTGTTATCGTGTGAACTCAACTCTCTCCGCCAGCCTGCACACGATATGGAGGCTGTCATACTGTACAAACTGTATTAGTTTGGCTTGGCGGCACAAAAATCTCGCTTGTTTCCAAACCCGGAAATGTGTTCGTGTGAAATCCTGTGCGAGTGGGTGACGTCAGTACACTCAGTGGCGCTCCTGCCATTAGGCGGTTTAGGCAGATGCTAGGGGCGCTCGTGACCGAAAAGGGCGACAGGGAGAGAAGTTTTTTTTTTCGTTTTTGTTTTTTAATTTATCCTCAAAAGCTGTTCCGGCGAGCGCTTTTCATTCACTTAGTATGGAAGCCCTGCGCTCATCTCATACCATGCCCACACATAATCCAGTATTCTCTATCGATCTGTGCTTCGCGAGAGAAGCGTGCATACGTTATTCAAGTCGCCGGCTGTAAACGTGATGCTACCTAGCCGATGCTAGCCGATCCACACGCGTGGACAACCATAGCTCTTTAGTTACGAAAATGAAATGAAAACGCTTCTATGGTGTCTTGACTCAAAGCTTTAAAAAAAAGAAAAAAAGAAAAGAAAAATGGGTCAGACTCCCAGGTTGGTACGCAGGTTGCTACACCACGGACGTACTAAATAAACTGGGCTGCTCATGCTAGCGAAAAGTGAAGCCAGCGGCGGCCATCTTTCGTTGCCACTCAGATTGGTCTGCATCATTATCAGAAGAACCATCAAAAATGAAATAGCAAAGCACACAAGAAAAAACAATTCTTGTGAAATGTAAACCTAACTTCTGCAAGTCCCGATTCACGATACTGATGATACTGATGATACTACCAGAAATCCTGCCTCGGGTGCCAAGTTGCTTAGGAACGCCACTGAGTACACTGATGTAGTGGTGTACGTATAACATTGCGTTCAAGTGCGCCATGGATCGTCAACTCTTCTACTCCCGTATATTCACAACTTAGAAAGAAGTGCTTCAGAACCGAAACATGGCACCGTTTCATTTTACGTGAATCGGTGCTCGAAAGTACCAACCCAAATCGGTCCATACTACAAAAATCACCGTCTTTGGTACCCATCCCTAGGGGGGGATAGTTACTAGTGGGGTGTGAAGTTGCTAAATATTGCAAGAACGTTGCTAAGTTGACAACACTGCAGACGCAACTTGTTTTAGTTTCCACATGTGTACACATAAAATAAAGGCACAACTTTCAAAATAAAAGCAAAACATATTTTATGTTTTACTTGGACTTCATGGTGACTGTGAGGGTCGGTCAGAGATTGTGGGCAAACCGGATATGACTCCCGGGCCATAATTGTGATTTACGTGCAAAGCTATGTGCAGTCTTATGTACAGCACAGTATTATACATAGTATAGTTTTGGTCTGCTTAATAAAGCGTGCTCATAGTTTATCCCCCTTTGCGTTTGTGTTTGACACCTCTGATAAACCATAGCTGACGCCACAGCAAGAGCTTCAGTTGAGCCTGACACATAGGCCATCATCAAGTCAGGTGTCATCCTCAGTTAAGATGGGACTACATGACAACGTCCAGTACTTTGAGACTTATAATAGAAATTCACTGTTAGTAGGCTTCTGTACATGATGAATAGAAAGCCACTGTATAAGGGTTACTCCGCTTCGTTACATTCCCACTAATAGTCAACAGCATGTTGTGATCACAAAGTTCCTCCAATAGTGCCATTGTGTCGACAGCTATGGTGCTATGACCTGGCAGATTGATAATGTAAATCGTTCAAAGGAGCCTCGGCGCAGTGCAATACTTAATGCTGATTGGGCAATAAAGATCTGAATGTCACGTGACTTATTTTTTATTTGCCCCCGTGGCAGGAAAGTAGGGGCGCCACGTTAAAGGGATAGTTCGGATTTTTTGACATCAATCTGTATTTCATCCTCACCTCCAGTGTGTGCGATCAGCACTGACTTACCCCTGACAGCGTTCTGTGACACGAGTTCTGGTCCGGTGGTGGACGAGAGGATAATAGTCCAGCAAGTTGGCTGGGGTCACCGAAATAATTTGTGTTCAAAATAGTGATACATATATATATTTTTTTTGCACAGATCCACTGAACATGTGTTAACGTTCTGAGGAATAAGGTCAACAATTAATTTTATGCTGCATTCTCACCAAATCCGAAAAGGCGATCTGGAACGCTTCCTTCGAGAGTTTTTTGGAATGATGGAATGATGAAACAATATGGGCTCCAGTAAAATGCATTCAGAACTAGGTGTTCTGGTGTAGCTAAAAAAAAAAAAAAAACATCCAATGAAGTCAGAACCTCAATTGCCAACATAGCCCCTCTCCCACTGAGTTACGAACATTGCCAAATGCTGCGAGTGTTGAATTCGCAAAATATGAGGTTGTCGCCCCTGTCATTTTGCAACATATCTACGACGTGTTTGCAATGTAAAGCGACATTTGGGACAATGCACGAATTAACCTAAAATTTAAGTCAAATTGACCCACACAGCAGATTAAAATGATTACTTTTCGTTTCCTTTTTATTAGAAGATTGCACATTTTTGTCCAATCACTCGTCGCTGTGATGCGTTTGCATGCAAGCAACACGGCCCTGTTCATTCAGTGTGGATAAAAAAATGAGTATGGCGCCGTCAAGCATTACCATAATTTAGATATCACTCCACCTCAGGTTTCATCTTCTTTCTTTGAGAAAGAAAGGGGAAAAAAAGACATTAAATTGCAGAAATGACTGTAACGCGACAGCCAACTATCGTTCCGTGCATTACGGTGGCATGAATGACAACCGTGAAAACTGATTGTCCCCAAAATTTATGAGTACATGTATTAATGAGTTTGAAGAAAGTATAAAATATGTTCAACACGTCTTGAAGCTACCCTTTTGTTTTTCAGTTTTCAAATATTGTGATTTCAATGTGTGTGCTACTTCAAACAGATCCGTGCTCTCCGAACAGCGCGCGCTCCACCTCAACACAAGCGCTCTCTCACCGTAGTATATGGCCGTCAGAGTGAAATTATGAATGGGACCTCGGAAAGAAGTCGGCAGAGACATTTATGACAAATTACAATGAATTACAATGGCATTACTAGCAAATGTGCATGTTGGCGAAACAATGATTTCGCAAAGATGTTCAAAATTTACTGCCAACAATGGCGACAGATACGAATAAATAAGAAAATAACTCCGAACCCTTTGTCGAACTCTGGAGAAGCGCAACTTTTGTAACTCAGTGGGAGAGGGGCTTTAAAAAACTCACGATGAAGCTATTATAAGACGTTTTGTGTTCAATGTACTGTGCTTAAAGTTGTGATATTTTGAATTGCTATTTTGGATCTCTTTTAATAGTCTACTCCATTTTTTTTTCTTTCAGGAGTACACTGTAGATGTTTTCTTCCGTCAGAGTTGGAAAGACGAGCGATTAAAGTTTCATGGTCCAATGAACATTCTGCCCCTCAACAACTTGATGGCCAGTAAGATCTGGACCCCTGATACCTTCTTTCACAATGGCAAGAAGTCGGTGGCACATAACATGACAATGCCCAACAAACTTCTGAGGATTATGGAGGATGGAACACTGTTGTATACTATGAGGTGACTTGTTAGCACTTTCAATGTAATTATGAAATACTGTAGTTTAAAATGCAAATCTCTAGAAGGCTAAATTAAACGTGTATTTAAGGTTGTTTGGGATAATAGCAGATGGTTGGATTTGTAAGGTCATGCTGAATACAAGGATCCCTTTTTTTCCTAGACAGTCGCCCGTGCGCTCATCGTAAAAATGGCCACTTCATTTTTTTTGCCGGGGCAAGTCTAGTTTTGCACATTCTGGAATTTGGTAGACACGCTACACCTGGCTGGGTGTTCTGACGGACGCAGCTGCCGCTCCCCCGGCGTATCTCTGTAAGGTGTGGTGTGGATCCCAGAAGCGCGGACACACGATTCAGACTTTACACTATTTGTTGTACACAAGCACACTAATAATACAAAAATACAGTAGTCTAACCAAACCGAAAACATATCAAGTAAGAACAAAAAACGCAAGCCAAGGCGCGGAAGTAACAATAACAAAAAGAGCTTGCAAAAGGCAAGAAGTATAACTTAAAGTGCTTACACAAAAAACTAGTAAGAATCAGAGAACAATAACAATACCAACCGGCAGGCGAAATTGAGAATCCAAAGAACGAGGCGAGAGTCAAAAACACGAAGTCGTAACTAACTTGGGCGAAAGTGGCTTGCAAGAGATTTAGTCCGACAACCACAAGCCACAATGACCACCTCTATATAGCTTGGCTAATCAGGACAAATGAGGTACAGGTGTGGCCATCAAGCCAGGTGCTCACAGAGGTCAGGCAGCTGAAATCACAAAACAATCACTGAACAGCACAGCCTGCAAAACACACAGCCCCCCTTAACCGACGCCCCTTGGCGGCCGACCTGGCTTATCAGGGAAGGCAGAGTGGAAGTCACGAATCAGGGACGGATTGAGAATCCAGGAGCTGGGGACCCATTGGCGTTCCTCCGGCCCGTAGCGCTCCCAGTCGACCAGGTACTGCAAACCTCGGCCCCGGCGCCTGGAATCCAAAATGGCTCTCACCGAGTAGACGGGATCACCGTCAATGATACGAGGAGGAGGCGGAGGCACGGCCGGAGGATTCAGGGGACTGGTGGCAACAGGCTTCAACAGGGAGACATGGAAGACGGGATGAACCTTGAGGGACTGCGGGAGCTTGAGCCTGACGGAGACTGGGTTGACCAGGGCCTCAATTTCAAATGGTCCAATGAATCGCGGGTCCAGTTTCTTGGATCCCCCTGCCAAGTGCATGTCCCGGGTAGACAGCCAAACCTGCTGTCCAGGCTGATAGCCAGGAGGAGGTTAGACGGCGGCGGTTAGCAATCTCCTGATTTCTGGCGGCAGTTGGGGAAAGGGCTGCTCGAGTCTCTTTCCATATCCTCTGAGCCCGTCTGAGGTGATGCTGCACTGACGGAAGGGCTACCTCTTGTTCCTGGGATGGGAATAAGGGAGGCTGAAACACATAAGCAGCCATGAAAGGAGAGCGACCTGTAGCGGAGGACTCAAGGGAGTTGTGGGCATACTCAACCCAAGGTAAGTGCATGGACCATGTAGTTGGTTGGCTCTGGCAGACGCAGCGCAGGGCAGCCTCCAAGTCCTGGTTCACCCTTTCCGACTGTCCATTAGTCTGTGGGTGGTAGCCTGATGACAGACTGGCCGTAGCTCCCATGGCTTTGCAGAACTTTTTCCATACCTTGGAAACGAACTGGGGACCTCGGTCAGAAACAATGTCCTGTGGTATTCCATGAAGATGGAAAACGTGGCGAATCAGCAGGTTTGCAGTTCCCAAGGCAGAGGGCAACTTAGGCATGGCGATGAAGTGAGTCATCTTGGAAAACCGGTCCACAATCGTCAGTATGACCATATTTCCACGAGAGGCAGGAAGGCCAGTAACAAAGTCCATGGAGATGTGAGACCATGGCCTAGGCGGAATAGGTAGCGGTCCCAACTCCCCAGCAGGAGGATGATGGGATGCCTTGCTGCTGGCGCAAGTGGTACAGGCCTTGACAAATTTTGCTATGTCACGCCGCATAGTGGGCCACCAAAACTTCTGTGACAGGAAGACCATAGTTCGTCGGATTCCCGGGTGGCAGGCAACCCGGGAAGTATGTCCCCACTGCAGGACCTCTGACCGCAGGGATTCAGGCACGAACAGTCTTTCTTGGGGGCAATTTGCCGGAACAGAGGACTGGGCATTCCGAACTCTTTGCTCAATCTCCCACTGTAAGGCTCCAATTATGCGGTGGCTGGGAACAATAGACTCCTTCTTGGCCCCCTCCTCGGACTGTTCATACAGGCGAGACTGCTTAGTATTGGCAGATCCACTGCGATAAGTTAAAACGTAATCATAACGTGCAAGGATTAACGCCCAGCGGGCCTGTCGGGAGTTCAACCTCTTTGCCGATCGTATGTAGGCCAAGTTCTTGTGATCCGTATACACCGTGAATGGTTCCCTGGCTCCCTGCAGCCAGTGCCTCCACTCCTGCAAGGCCAAAACTATGGCCAATAGTTCACGGTTACCAACATCATCGTTTCTTTCGGCCGAGCTTAAACGGCGAGAAAAGAAGGCACAGGGATGAAGCTTCTGGTCGGCTGGGCAGCGCTGAGACAAGACGGCCCCCACTCCAGATTCCGATGTATCCACCTCAACAACAAAAGGCATGTTCGTGTCAGGGTGACGCAAAACAGGAGCCTCAGTAAATACACGTTTCAAGTTAGCAAAGGCGGCATTCGCCTCCGGCGTCCACTTAAACATAACACGGGTTGAGGTTAAGCGGGTAAGAGGCGCGGCCTTCTGGCTATAATTACGGATAAACCGTTGATAAAAATTGGCAAACCCCAAAAAGCGCTGTAATTGTTTACGGGTATTGGGGACTGGCCAGTCTTCCACCGCTCGGATCTTAGCAAGGTCTGGCCGAAGCTGTCCCTTTTCGACCACAAAACCCAAAAATTGTACAGAAGTCGAGTGAAATTCGCACTTCTGTGCTTTTACGTAAAGACGGTTTTCGAATAGGCGCTGAAGAACCAGGCGGACATGGTGGCGATGCTCCTCTAAATTACGAGAAAAAATCAAAATGTCATCGAGATACACAAAATAAAACTGATTCAACATATCCCGCAACACGTCATTTATAAGTCTCTGGAACACGGCTGGGGCGTTTGTCAGGGCAAACGGCATCACCAAATACTCAAAATGGCCGAGGGGGGTTTTAAACGCAGTCTTCCACTCATCTCCTTCCCTAATCCTTACTAAATGATACGCACTGCGGAGGTCCAATTTAGTAAACACTGCAGCCGATTGCAGGGGTGCAAACGCGGAATACACAAGCGGAAGTGGGTACTTATCCCTTACAGTAATTTCGTTCAAACGGCGATAATCAACACAAGGAAGTCTTATCCTTTTTGTCGATGAAAAAGAATCCCGCCCCCACCGGGGACGAAGATGGCTGGATCAGCCCAGTCGCGAGTGACGTAGAAATATATGTATGTAATGCCTCTTGTTCTAGATGAGACACAGGGTACAATCTAGAATTGGGGAGCGGAGCACCAAGTTAATTTCACAATCATATGGACGATGGGGGGGCAGTGATTGAGCTCGATCTTTACTAAATACCTTCTTGAGGTCATGATATTCGGGTGGCACCCCAACCAGATCTATAACTTCTGGCTTGTTCTCGACTGCAGGCGGGCGATAGGTTTCGGCTGATGTTAAACAATGTGTATGACAGAATACACTCCAATTTTCTAGGGCAGGAATATTCCAGTTAATATCTGGATTATGCATCTTTAGCCAGGGTAACCCTAATACCACAGGAGCAGAGCTAGACGGCATGATCAAAAACCGGCGGGACTCCCTATGATTCCCGGATAACTTAAGATGAAGTGGGGCTGTTGCCCGAGATACTTTCGCCAGGAGACGTCCGTTCAAATCTAGAATCTTTCGGGATTTACAAAGTGTATATATCTGACATTTCAAATAGGAAACTAATTCAGGATCCATAAAGCAGTCGTCAGCTCCAGAATCGATCAACACCTTGACATTAGCAAGATTACCGAAACCCGAAAGTTCGCCACATAATTCCAGTCTCTGGACTCCTGGGTCAGAACTTAGGTCGATTGTACCGGCACTGTCCTCGAGGTACTCGCACTGTGACTCCCGATGACCCTCCGTTGCGGCTCCTCCCAGCGGCCGTTGCCCTCTCAGGACCGTTGGGCACCCGGCATGTCGTGACTGTAGAGCCTGGCAGACTGCCACACAGTGTCCAGCCTGGCCACAGTAGAAGCATGGGCCAGATTGAGAGCGACAAAGCCGTTCCGCTGGAGTGAGCCTGCCACCACATAGTTGCATCGGCTCCTTGCCAGGAGCAGAGTCTCCTCCGGTGGCCTCCCGCACCGGAACAGCAAGTCCTGGGATTTCCCCGGTTGGGAGTGGTGGGAGCTGAGGACCATGCTCTCGTTCCCGTCGCCGTTCTCGTATCCGATTGTCCAAACGAATAGATAATCCAATAAGCTCCTCCAAACTACCCGAATCGTCTCGTACTGCGAGTTCATCCTTAATCTAGGGGCTCAGACTCCGGCGAAAAATGCAACACAGTGCGGCTTCATTGAAACCACACTCAGCGGCCAGAATGCGGAACTGTATTGAATAACCGGCTACAGATAATCGTCCTTGATTTTAATCCAGTATCCTCCCTCCAGCCTCCTTGCCTCTAACAGGGTGATCAAAAACTCGGCGAAACTCAGCAAGAAAGGCCGGAAGAGAGGTCCGCAATTCTGGCCTTGAGTTGCTAACCGCAATTGCCCAAGCTGCTGCCTTATCAGTTAATAAACTCATGATAAAGGCAATTCTACTACTATCCTGGTAATAAGTAAATGGCTGTTGATAAAAAATAAGCGAACAGTGATGTAAAAACTGGTCACACATACCGGGCTCTCCATCATAACGGGACAGGTGTGGCAAACGAGGTTCCCGGAAATGGTGTGCTTCCGCAATCGCAACGCCTGGAGCGGCCGATCCAGGTGGGAGAGGGGGACCAGCGAGTTCACCCCTAGAACCGACATGAGTCGGCAAAACTTCAAATCGAGACCTTAATTCATTAACTGTTTCTCTGAGCTCAGTCAAGGACTGCTCGTGGCACCCCACTGTTCGTCCTTGGCTGACCAAAGTAAACATGACCTGTCTCGGGTCCGCGGGATCCATGGTCGGACTAAATCTGTAAGGTGTGGTGTGGATCCCAGAAGCGCGGACACACGATTCAGACTTTACACTATTTATTGTACACAAGCACACCAATAATACAAAAATACAGTAGTCTAACCAAACCGAAAACATATCAAGTAACAACAAAAAAACGCATGCCAAGATGCGGAAGTAACAATAACAAAAAGAGCTTGCAAAAGGCAAGAAGTAGAACTTAAAGTGCTTACACAAAAAAACTAGTAGGAACCAGAGAACAATAACAATACCAACCGGCAGGCGAAATCGAGAATCCAAAGAACGAGGCGAGAGTCAAAAACACGAAGTCGTAACTAACTTGGGCGAAAGTGGCTTGCAAGAGATTTAGTCCAACAACCACAAGCCACAATGACCAGCTCTATATAGCTTGGCTAATCAGGAGCAATGAGGTACAGGTGTGGCCATCAAGCCAGGTGCTCACAGAGGTCAGGCAGCTGAAATCACAAAACAATCACTGAACAGCACAGCCTGCAAAACACACAGCATGACATTCTCGCTATTTGGTGACAAAAAGTAGACCAAATTTTAGATTCGCAAAAAGCATGTCTAAGTAGTGGCACAGGTGGGAACCACGTGTGCCTGTGGGGCCATTTTGATGGTCCCCATTAGTCCACACCCCTTTTTGAGGGTCAAGATTTGGTTTTAGTGTTTAGGTTTGAATTGGGTTTTAGTTGGGGTTAGGATAAAGTGTAAGATTAGGCAATCTGTTGTGACGGGTAAGGAGCTATGAAATGCTTGATGTCAATGAGATGACATCGCCAGTGCAAGCCGTTGAAGCAACAGGGCAGCCATCTTACTCCTCCCATCTCGCGAGCAGACTACTGTTTAAACTACTTTGAAGACCCCTTTTCTTTTATCGCTCAGTTGTTAGACCACTGTTGTTTCTCCTAAGTACTTTCTCAAATGTTCTCTAATTTTGATACTGTAAATGTAAAGGATCGTATACTGAGAAAGGTTTCTTGGGAGGAGTAATATGGCGGCCTCGCTGCTTCAAATCAGTGGTTCGTGGTTCTTCTTCTTCGCTGATTCTTCTTCTACGCTTTCTGTTACGCTTTCTGTTAACTCCCTGTGGCAGTGCAACACCACCACTCCAGACTTGGCAGATATATTACAGCCGTTAAGCGTCCGAGGCGTCTTCTTTTGGTCTCTCAATGTCTTGAGACTAGGGTTGCCAACTTTCTCATCCCGAAATAAGGGACAGGTGCACGTTACGGTGTCATGGTGATGTGAGCATGATGTGTGAAATCAGTGTATATTCTGATTAGATTAGAAATGCACAAAGTTTGTACATTACCTTTAATCCTTACTGCAGGCCATCATTATGTAACCTCATACTAAACCTCAAAGAAACCACAATTTGTCTCTTTCCTACAAAAAAAACAAGTGCAAAAAAAATAAAATGCAAAAGATGAGCATGACTCACCAAATTTACTTTTTCCATGGACTTGTTGTAACTATAAGCTTGAGTTGAGTTGAGTTGAGTTGAGTTGAGTTGAGTAACAGCACAGTCTTTTCTTTCTTACAGGTTTATCCATTCTCTCTTCCTAACCGACCGGACAACACTACACATTATTATTATTAGGGGTGTGAATTGCCGAGTACCTGACGATTCGATCCGTATCACGGTTCATAGGTCACGATTTGGTTCGATACCGATTAATCCCGATATGAATTTACAAGTCGATTGTTACGATGTTTTTTACTCAATTTAGAAAATACCATTCAGTAAACTTGTACATGTGCACTGTAAGATTTGTATGAAAATTTATTATTTATTGATCTCAAACTTCAGTGTTACAACTGTGAGCCACTGTATTTAACAAACAGGTTCTAACCTTTTTCATGTTAGAACAGCATTGAAATAAAATAGTAAGGCTTAATGTTCCATTAATATAACATTCCATGCTGAAGGTGTGAAAGTTAAACGTTTTGTTGAAGATTTTTTCATCAAAAATGGATGTTAAAAAATCGATTCGGCTGCCTATTGAATCGATTCAAGAATTGCGTGCTGTAGTATCACGATATATTGCCGAATCGATTTTTTTTTAACACCCCTAATTATTATTGTTATTTTCTAGCCACTTGTGCAATATAAACCGCTACAACGAATGCACGTGACGATGCCTGATGCCTGTGATTGGCTGACAGGTGACCTAATTCGTGACATTGCCGTTTGGCTGATCTAGGACTTGTAGAGTGCGGTTTGCTCTGTTAAGCCCTGATTGCGAAACTTGCTAGCAAGCTAAATTCTCGCAGAATTTGTTTGTAAATAGTACGAGAATATATCTTGTATTGCTCCCGCTGATACATTCGCAGCCGACGTATTAAGGTCGGCATTTAGAGTGTAGGTGACATAAAGCTCTGACGAAACTAGGAAGTGCCTCTCTCGCTCTCTAGTTGCCTCTCTTACCTTGCAAGATCTCCACATAACGTCACACCCAGCAACTCATTTTATTGGCTACGAGCAACTTCCTTGTCACTTGTCAACCTACGGGAGCAGCCGTGGTCCAAAAATGGCAAAGATGCCGTTTGCTGCATTTCGTGTAAGAATTGAGAATTATTTTACGGGACTTTAGAGGTCCTGTACGGGACATAAAAATTTAGCCAAAAATACGGGGCGTCCCGGCTAATGCGGGACAGTTGGCAACCCTACTTGAGATGGTTCTGTCTGTACAAAATTTGTTTGAGGAACGACGCCGGCTTTGCTTCCATGTAAACAGGGCCTGAGTTTTTGCTTTGGTTTAGTTGGATTTTTTTCCTTTAGTTTCACTTTGTCAATGTCTCGTCAGGTTTTATCATGTCCACCTGTGCTTGTCATCCTGGTCTCTTGTGTTAACCAATCAGCTCCCTCAGCCACGTGTGCCTTGTCCTGTGTCTCTTGTTAGTATGTGTATTTAGTTCCCTGCTTTCTTTCAGTCCTTGTCGGTCATCGTCTATGTCTAGTCTCATCATGTCCTTGCCACTCTTGTTCCTTTGTGGTCTTTTAATTACCCGTTCGCATTTGCACAACTTGCATTTTGTGCAATTCTGAGGGTAATGAAAACGTCACAGGTGCAGTTCACTACTTCAAGAGGAGATCTTGCAATTTACCTGTATAGATGCACATTGCATGCGCCAATCTAATGCATGCACATAACCCAGTGAGTCAATTTATGTTTCCACAATTTAAGGGACTGTGTGCGCTTCAAACGCCCTGATTTCAATAGGAATGAAGGGAGCCGCTTCAATTGGCTGGCGTAGGCTGCATTCCCTACCACAATGGTGCGCATCGACTCAACACTCCCAATTCTATCTATGCTAGTCAACCAAAATACCGAAAGAATGAAAACTCATCCCATGCGCACTGTTAGGATGCGCTTTGCGCTAGACTTGAAAATGAAAATAAGAGCCCATGAACTGTGAAAATGCAATTTTAGACCTGATGAGAAGACACCATAGAGGACACCCTTACAAGTGATTCCCACCTGATATAAACATGAAGGGCACAGAAATACTACACTTCAAATTTACACATAATGTAACACTTTTCAGCAAAATGTCATGCAGTTTTATATCGCATCAACTGCAGCTAAACCAAAACAGACAATTGTTAAATAAATGTCAACAGTGGGAGTAACGTGGGAGAGAAGCGCACCTGAAATTCCATTAAGTGCGCTCCATAGTTCAGTAAATCATCCCGACCCGCACACCCCTGTTGTTACCTTTGCACCACAGCAACGCCTAATCTTTTATTCCCAGGCTAACAGTTCAAGCTGAGTGCCCCATGCACCTGGAAGACTTTCCCATGGACTCTCACTCATGTCCTCTCAAGTTTGGCAGCTGTAAGTGTGACAGAGCGTATTCATTCATATTTTATTTGCCTAATACCACTTATGATCTACTGTTGATTTTAATTAATTGAACTGTTATTGATAGTTGCAAATTGATCAAATGCTCAAATTTTAGACCTCAGCCATTATGATGCCTTTTCAACATCACCTATCCAAAACCAGTCCATGTTTTTAAAACAATAGGACACAATATGCCATGGGCCTTGCAAAATCAGTCAAAATCCAGTAAAACTGCGAAAATGTCCTGGGAGTGAATGAGTTAAAGTACTGGCAGGTATTCTGTCAACGTCTCAAATGACTTGACTTGAGTTGAAAAGATATGAGGGGTTTGTGACAATCTATGTTTCCCTCTGCTTCAGACGCCTACACAAAATCTGAAGTTACTTACATTTGGACTCGAAATGCCTCCCAGTCTGTAGATGTGGCAGCTGATGGATCAAGACTCAATCAGTATGACTTGGTGGGCCAAACTGTGGGAAAGGAGACAATTCAGTCCAGTACTGGTAATGATTAACACTTTTGTTGTATTTTTTATCATTCCATTTTCTGACGTTTATCCTACCTGACTAGGTGTTAAGGTGGGGAAACACTCTTCACACATTCACAGCTATGGAGAGTTTGCAGGGGACTCAGAGTTTCCCTCCTCCATCTTATCTGAATCAGCTCACCAGAAGCCTCATCTGCAGAAGCCTGATAATGGCTCAGATTGATTATGCTGTGTTGGAGGAGGGAGACATGGGGAAACAGGCTGGATAAGGGGCTCTCGAGGACCAGACTTGGAGACCCCTGATTTAGAATATTTCATTAATTTAACATATAGGAAGAAACCAGCACAAGGCTAAAATGCTATCTCTGCATTGAAAGGTCTCATCTAAAATTCAAATCTTTAACTGGTTGTCAAAACCACGTCCCAAACACAGTTTCAAAAGAAGTTTGGCTGCACACATTGTTCTTTCTGTACTGCAGTTTGAAGCATACATACATTAGATTACAGCAGTGCTTCTCAATTATTTTCTGTCATGCCCCCCCCCTCCCAGGAAGAAGAAAACATCTCACGCATTACCATAACCCCCCCCCCCCCCACACACACACACACACACACTCACACACACACACACCTCGCGACTATAAATAGTATCATATGTCTATAAAATTGTTATAAGTACACCTCTGCATAACACTGTTTCCTTATTAAAGTAAGAGAATAAAAAAGAAAGAAATATGGACCAACAAAGAATAGCTTTTTGCTTGTTCATGAGCTAGCTTATAAGCAAACTTAGCTTGTAGCAGACGTATGTGACGTCATGTACGTTGAGATCATGTCTCTGATCAACTGCTGAAAGGAAACTGATTCTGTCCTCTTTCATCTGTAACTGCTTCAAACATCAGAGTATGTACGAATGGAAGAATGTTTATTTGTTGTGATTGTATTGTATTGCTGTTAATGTTTTATGTTATGTTATGTTTGTTTTTTGTGTTTCTGTAAAGCGCTTTGTGACAGCTCAGGCTGTTTGAAAGCGCTATGTAAACTTGAGTTGAGTTGAGTCATTAACTAACAGAAAAGATTTAAAGTGCATTTGAAATTCAAAAATAAAATTAAATCCTTAAACTATAAACATTTTTTGACTGACCATGTCAAACCATATGATACTGAAAATAAAATTACATAAAATCAAATAATAATGCATTCAAACTGATCACCAACATTAACTTAGGAGCATAATATATATATATATATATATATATATATATATATATATATATATATATATATATATATATATACATACATATATATATATATATATATATATATATATATATATATATATATATATATATATATATATATATACATACATATATATAAAAAACCTTTAACCTGCAAAACAAAAACTTAAACCTGCAAAACAAAAATATCTAAAATAATTTGTGCTATTTTTTTTTAATCAAAGATGTCTGGATTAATGGTTACAATGAGCACGTTTTGCAAATGCACAGCTTTTCGAAGCGGGGTTTGAAGCAGGACACAGCAACTCTCAGCTCCTGCTCAATGAGTAGCTGGGACCTGTATTTGCTTTTCAGAGCAGCAACAGCAGAAAAGCCAGTCTCACACAAGTAAGAAGTTGCAAATGGAAGACGAATGTGCACAGCTCTTTGTCCTAAGAGTGGATATTGCTTCTCCACGTTCAGCCAGAATTCACTCAGTGGCTGGGATGGAAACTTAGTCTCAATGTGGAATCAGATGTGATGTCTATGAACTGCTCCTCCTCTGCAGAGCTGAAACCAGTTGGAGCTGGTGCATTAAACGGATCTCTCAACCAGTCATACTGGGAACTGTTTTCAGGGAAGTACTTTGTAAAGAATCCCATCAGTGATGAAATATGCTGCTTAAAATATGGAATCACTCAGGTGGCATTATAGTCAGTAGTGTCAACAAATCCTTGTAGGTTCTGTCAACTTCCGCTTACCCGCAGGACCTAAATCGGGAAATATGTCCTGATCGACTCTCCAATCAAAGGGTTAGAAATTCCCCTTTTCCCTCACCGGCTCAGCGTGAGGAGACGGGAATTAGTTAAGCCGAGATATCAAAGTGGATTCACCTAGGTTTGTTCACTGTCTTCTTATCATGAGGCCAATCCGTTTTCATCCACCTATCAATCCTGAGTGAATAACCACACAGAGCCCAGGAATAATAGTCTGAACACCTCACTTAAATTGGCAGCTCCACTTTTCTGAGTTGTTTGCATTTGTTATTGACCTAGTCATTTAATAATCCTTGTGAGGATCATACGGATTTGTTTCATATCAAGCAGGAGTATTTGACTTTATTAATACAAATGGTGACACTGGTTGGATGTTATTCGAGTGCACTTACCTTTTTCCGGACGTCCGTTGCTGTTGTGTCCGTCTCGAAGGAAAATAATGCGGTCTTATAAAACGACCTTGGACTTATAAACTGTCCAAAAGGAATAAAATAAAAATGAAAAGAAGAAAAATTTAAATAATTAATTCACAATTGGTTTTTCAATTATTTTATTTGGTCTTATAAAATGACCTTGGACTTATAAAATGCCCAAAAGAAATAAAATAAAACTGAAAATAAACAAATAAAGTGTTAAATTCGAGATTTATCTTTCAATGGTCTTATAAAACGACCTTGGACTTATAAAATGTCCAAAAGGAATAAAATAAAACGAAAAATGAACAAATAAAATAATTAATTCAAAAATTGTCTTTCAATTATTTTATTTCCAATAATAATGTATAGATAAAATACAATTTTTCAGTATCTTTCATGAGCGCTCACCAGACGCGAGGCGCAGATGTAAATCAGGAAAATCACATATAAAAATAAAATTAATAAGGGATCAAATGAAATAGGAAAAAGAAATCAAACATGATATTTAAACCTTTTATAAGAGCTTTCTAAGATTGATCATTTCTCAAAAGAGCTCAAGACCTGATTTAAAATAAGATGTTTTTGGCTAAAAATAATTTGAAGATATGGGAGTGGTTAAATGGTTCTTACCCTACACGCGATTAATCTTTCATACCTTCCTCTTAAACACCTTATTAATAAAAGTTTTGTACTTTACCCAATCTGTGAAGAATGATCCATTCACGGCTAAAAGTCAAAGTCCCTTCGTGAAAAACCCAAGTCCCACGAAGCCGCGAAACCTTCTTCAGGAACACACTCCATCCAGATCACATCGCAGGGTGACGAAGAGAGAGCCTAGATCCAGTTTTCCTTTTTTTTTTCCTTTTATTATTTTTTTTGAACATATAAACAGATGAACAGCAGAGATAAAACAAAAAACAACAACAATCAAAAGAGAAGAAAATCCCAATAACATAATCATTCAATTAATCATAACTTACATGTTCAAAAGGGAGTAGGAAGAAGTTAAAAACTTATCTAGTCCTACCCCTTTTACTAAATATATTTAAACTTATTTCATTATTAATACAATTTTAATTTACTAATTATTAAAAAATTATAATAAAATAATAAATGATATATATAACCCAAGTTATATATATATATACACAAGTGCACTTAACATATTCACATTTACCAAAAACATATATACATAAATTTACTAAACATATACCATAATACCTATCTAGATCATTTACACATACTCACATGTACATTTTTCATATACTGGTCTGACATAGATAATTTTTTTGAACTTTACTTTTAAACATTTTTTTAAACTCCAGCATTGAATCACAATTTTTCAGAGCAATTTCCAAATGATTCCACAGATCAACACCTTTTACAGATACACACCTTTGCTTAATATTTGTTCTTGTTTTGGGTTTTTTGTACACCCTTGTACCCCTTATATCATAAGGACTGTGTCTAATTTCAAATAACTTCTGAGTACTGTGGCAGAGTAAATTGTTATAAACTTTATACATTATTTGTGCTATTTTAAAATCCACCAAGTCATAAAATTTCATTGCATTTAATTTAATAAATAGTGGATGTGTTGGCTCTGTATACTTTGATCCATTAATAATTCTTATAGCTTTCTTTTGCAATTTGAAAACGGTGTTAGTATTTGTTTTATATGCCATTCCCCATAATTCCACACAATAGGTCAAATATGGTAATAATAATGAACTATATAATATATATAATGATTTCATGTTTAAAACATCCTTACTTTTATAGAGTATCCCTATGATTTTTGACATTTTCTTTTTAACAGTTTCTATGTGTGGCTTCCAACATAATTTATCATCGATAATAATTCCAAGGAATTTATTTTCATTCACCCTTTCTATTTCAATTGAATTCACCATAATTTTGACTTGATGAGTGATTTGTCTCGTGCCAAAAACTATGAACTTGGTTTTATTTAAATTCAATGATAATTTATTTACATCAAACCATTTTTTTAATATATTCATTTCATACTCCACAGTAGTCAGAAGCTGCTTCAGGTTTTCTCCTGAACAATAGAAAGTTGTATCATCAGCAAATAAGACACTTTTCAATGTTTTTGAGACACAGCAAATATCGTTTATATACAGTATAAATAATTTAGGGCCGAGCACAGACCCTTGGGGAACTCCATGAGTGATCTTCATGTGTTCTGATTGTACATTATTAAACTGCACATACTGATATCTATTTTCCAAATAACTTTTCATCCACTTATAAGCTAAACCTCTTATTCCATATTTCTTTAATTTATTCATTAATCTAGAATGATCTATAGTATCAAAAGCTTTTTTTAAATCCATAAAAATCCCAACAGTAAATTTTTTATTATCTATTTCGGTAGATATTGCTTCTACAAGCTCCATGACTGCCATTGAGGTGGTCCGTTTTTCTCTAAACCCGTATTGGGTTTCACTTAAGAGCTTATGTTTCTCAATAAAATTATCCAATCTATATGAAAATAATTTTTCTAGAATATTTGAGAACTGTGGCAACAATGATATTGGTCTGTAGTTATTAAACGTGTGTCTTTCTCCACTTTTATGAACAGGAATGACTTTGGCTATCTTCATTTTTGATGGAAATATACCAGTTTTAAATGATAAATTACAAATATATGTAAAAGGTTGTACAATATATTCTATAATACTTTTTACTAATGTCATATCAATGTTAAGACAGTCAGTAGACTTTTTATTTTTTAATGTTTTCACAACATTTAATACTTCTATATCATTAACATCATTAAGAAACATTGTGGATGAATTATTTACAATGTTCTTATCTATTTCACGTTTGTTTCTTGGCTCTGGGATTTTGTTTGCCAAATTGCTGCCCACGTTAACTAAATATTCATTAAAATTATTAGCTATGTCAGAAATTTCATCAATTACCATATCGTTATCTTTTATAAAATATTGTGGAAAATTTGTTTTTTTAGAACTTTTTTTAATTACATGATTTAGTGTTTTCCATATTTCTTGTGTATTACTTTTATTCTGTTCTAATAATTCATAGTAATAATCTTTCTTTCTTATTCGAATAATATTTGCTAATTTATTTTTATAGATCTTGTACTTTGTTTCAGCTTCCACAGTTCTCAATTTAATAAATCTTCTATATAAATTATTTTTCTTTTTACATGCATTCTGTATCCCCTTCGTCATCCATGTCTTATTTGGACCTTTATACTTTCTTGTAATCTTAATTAATGGACAATGTTTATTATATAGAGAAATAATGGTTGACTGAAATTCACTATATGCAATATCAGGATCGTTATTTGAATAAACCTCAGACCAGTTGTGTTTCTCTAAATCCAACTTAAAGGCAGCCATGGAGCGTGTTGTTCTTGCTCTAGTTTCAAATGTGTAAGTAATCGGCTTCATTTTTTTATCAAAATAATCATAAAAAATTGCAAAAATCGGGAGGTGATCACTTATATCATTAATAAGGAGTCCACTTTCTATTTTAAGGTCAATTTTATTTGTGAATATATTATCAATTAGTGTAGCTGTATCGATTGTTATTCTACTAGGTTTTATAATAACAGGAAATAAACTATTACTATACATCATATTTATAAAATCAGTTGTTTTCTGATGTCCATTAGGATTTAATAAATCAATGTTAAAATCACCACACAATATTCGCAATTTTTTATCATTTGTATAACTAAGGATATCTGTTAACTTATCGTTAAATGTATCAAGACATGATCCTGGTGTCCTATATATACAACTTATAATTACGTTTGACATATTTTTTATATGAACTTCAATAGTTACACATTCCATTACATTATCCACAGTAGTAGTTAAATGTTCAATTTTACTACATTTGAAAACCTTATCAACATATATTGCAACTCCTCCTCCCCTTCTGTTTTCCCTATTCATTGTAAACAATTCATATCCTTCCATTTCTATATCGCTTATTTTCTCATTATCAAGCCATGTCTCTGATATGGCTATAATTTGGAATTTATTTATTTTACTCAAGCATTTTTTAATTTCTGTAAAGTTTTTATATAGACTTCTACTATTAAAATGTATGATTGAGAATGCACGAAAATCCTTACTTACATTTACATTGAATTGCTCATTAGTGTGGTACTCGCAGGCAAGGTCATAGTTGTTACTACATAAAAATTTATCTGGGTCAATGCCATTTTCTGGATCAGATGTCTTATGTTCCGTATAATCAAATATTTGTAATTTGATCCTCGTTGGGGAAGATATTTTATAACCTTTGGTCCGTGTTACTGGTTTCCTCAGTGTGAGTGTGTCCTTCCGCGTCTTGGGGGATTTCACATATCAATGCGCAAGGGGGACTTTTGCTCTCAGTACTTCCCCGCGCAGATGAGTCATAAACGCACAATGTTGGCTTAACCCTTGAGTAAACTCTCACAGGAAACTGGTCGCGCTCTGTGGTGTGCGTAGCTTAGCAATCAAAAGTGTCAAAGGTCTCGGCTCTATTCAGCAATCATGAACATTGAAATCAATAACATCATATATATATTAATGTTCTAAACCTAATTTAAGCTAGCATGAATAACATGTATATACTTGACATGTTAACCCCAAATTCTCTCAGGGAAACTTAACAGGTTAATTCTAGTTCTTGTTCCACATCATGCATGTCATTGTTGAGAGGACAATACATACAGGTAATCTTTTCACTCAATGCAGTTACAGCAATATTATCAGCGATTAAGACAGTATCATTTGTAAAGACAAGAAAAGAAAAGACAGCAAACTTCATAGTTGGCATCAATGTGCTGTAATCATTGATCCATAAATCAGGTTAACAATTGTCGAATATAGATTGTGTATATGTGTATTATTACTTAGTTCAGGATCCCATTTATTTACACTTAAATTGTATTTGGCCACTTCCTTATATGGGATGTCCGGGCTGTGCTGAGTAGGCGGCTTGGTTGTACAGGTTTGGCGGCATCTGGTGGTTGCTTTAGGGAGCTACACACAGAGGCCATTTGGTTTTGGTTTTCAGTCCTATAGACACCAATTGGTCTCGAACTAAGAATTGAGTCTAGTCCATTAATTTGTTATCTCATTTTACATGATATGGCGTTACATCTGACCCACTCAATTCGACAGTTCTCAAATGACGCAGTATTTCCTTCAAGTCGCCTGCCCCACATTGCAAGCTTTCGAGTGAAAGAGCTGATCTTGTCTGTGACCTGAGGGAGGTGTTGATCTTTCCCTTGAAGCTGTAGATTCAGTTAATTGAGCCTTTCAAATATGTCACTTAGGTATGCCAGTTTCATCACTAAACTTTCTTGCAACTTCATACTTGTGCTCCTGCTCCAAAAACATCTCTCTGAGTTCAAAAACTCGGGACAACACTTTTCCTCGTGACGGCCACCTTGTCTCACTGTGAAACAGCACAGCTTGATATTCAGCTCCCATCTCCTCACAGATGGCAGAGAAGACTTGCGTTGTTAGTGGTCTGGTCTTTATTAACTACACCTACAATGTCAGTCATAACCTCACTTAATTCTGAGGAAAGATACCTTGATGCCAGTGCTTCTCTGTGTATAACACAGTGTGTCCACCATTTGGTGAGGCCTTCTTGATGAGAGTCCGAAGTCCTTTTCTCTTCCCTGCCATGGTCTGTGCACCATCACTGCAAACACCAATGCAGTTCTCCCACTTTAGCCCATTCTCAGTCAGGAAGCAGTCTAGCATTTTGAAGAGCTCTTCAGCTGTGCCTCTGTCTCTGACATAATTACAAAAAAGTAGATCCTCACACAGGGAATTTGTTATGTCAAAACGTACATAAGCAATAAACGTACAGTCTTTGTCGCTGTCAGTTGCTTCATCAAATTGTAAGGCAAAATGTTTGTCTTTGAGTTTATCCACCAGCTGTTCTTTAAGATCGTCAGCAATGTTATTTGTACGTCTAGCAAAAGTGTCATTGGACAGAGGGATAGTTTTTATTTTTTTAGCACTTGCGTCAACCAGCATGACAGATACCATGTCTAATGCTGCTGCTATGGTGTGGGTTTTTTTGCACTTTGCAATTTGGTACGCCACCTTATATGATGCCAACAACGCTCGCTGGTTTACTGAAGTACCAGTCACAAAGCGGGATGATTGTAGGGATGTCACGATACGGCCAATATCGTGATATCGTGATATTAAAACTGCCACAATATCGTCGTCGTCATGTTCACAATATTTAAAAGGAACACATCTGTTAAAAAATTCATGTTGATTTCCATTTGTGCAGTTCTAGCACCCTCTAGTGGCTAGTTTACTAGTGCAATTTAATTTTCATGAGGGATGTTTTGGCCTTCTTTGTTTAAAATCTATGCTAATTGTCAGATGAAGGGGAACCTAATTTGCTTGTGAAGCGATCAATGTGTGCTTGCATTAGGAAGTAAGTGCCTCAATATCGTCATTAGAGGTTGTAGGCGGTTTACATGCATTGCTGTTATGTACAAAGCACAATATTGTGCTTTTTTTTTTAGTATGAGCTCTCTTTTGTACAATATTGTGATCTTTTTTAAATATCGCCAATGCCCCCCACAATATTGTGATAATTATCGTATCGTGACCTTCATATCGTGATAATATCGTATCATGATGTTTGGATATCGTTACATCCCTAGATGATTGTTGGCAATATTCGGCACATTTTCGCTGAAAAAACTCAAGCGGCTTACACCCCAATCCAGCGTGATTGGGGTGTAATGTCTTTAGTGACGCCTTAATTTATTTGGCTTCATGCTGTCCACTGCCAACATTTTTAGACACAGTAAGCACACAGGTCTTTCCTCGTCTCCCACCGTAGTCACTGTGAAGCCAAGCGCTACATACGCTTTGTCATATTTCCTCATTTTAGCTTTAGAAACACTTTCGTTTCTCTCTTCATATCCGTCTCTTTCCGCCTGTCTTCTCATCCCTGTTAAATATTTTTCCATGGTGTCACTTGAGGCACTTCGTGTCTGACTTTACACTCATACTCTGTGCTGTGTGCAAAGCGCACACGCTCAGTGCAAACAAAACCCCTACACCAGCTATGCACACTCTGCCAATGAGAGCCCCACTGCCCCCTAATGTAGTGGAGGTGCAATTGCACTTTATTCTAGGACAGTAAAATAAAAAAATTAAAAAAAGCATGTTCCCCAAGGTCAAACGCGCCCCCCTTGACGGAGCCTCGCGCCCCCACTATTTGAGAAGCACTGGATTACAGAAACTGACTCAGCACTGAGATTCCAGAGACAAAGTCCAATATGGGCGTGATTTACACGTTTCAGAAATGTTCATGTTTTACTAAATGACAAGTTTTCCATTATTTTTGAGTGCACGATGTGTGCCCATATTTACACAAATTATTTTGAGACTTAATTATGCTTAAAATGACCACGTGATTAAAAACAAGTTACAAATTAGGGCTGATTCTAATCGTGTTACAAATCTGTTATAAGTGGTATAATGCTAGTTTGGTCGCTATGTGCAATTGTGCATGTCTGATGTTGCCAAGGACTTAACTGTATATAAGGGAACTAACAGGTTTACATTTCTCAGCCAATTTTGGCCTGATGGGATTTTCTTTAATTTCATTGGTCAGGGTTTTGAAAAATGATGCAGACAAATGCGTAGCACTCACAGATAGAGCGTATAAGAGAAAATTTATAAATGCATTCTTATCAATGAAATGAGCATGTAGCGCTTCTTGCAGACTTATTGGTAAAACCATGCGCGACACATGGTGGCATTTTCACAGTAGAAACAGTAAATAACATGAAAACGCTGCAGGAAAATCAACATTTTCAAGTTCGATGGGTATAGCGGGTGGCAACGCAAGACGGCCGCCAGTGGCTTCACTTCTCGCTCAGGTGAAGAAGTGGCATTAGGCGTTTTTCCACCAACAAGCCCAGGAACTTTGAGTTCTGGGTAAAGGAAGTTCTTGGTTGTAAAAGTTCAGCAGGGAATTTAGAATTGTGTTTCCACAGCTTCACAGCTGTCTTCGAGTTCTCGGTAATTAATTCAAATGAGTTTGATTGAGCCCAGCTGATGTAAAAACAACGCCCCCAAATTTGACCAATCAGCCATGGCCATTGCAGCCCGCCAAAGTTCCTGCCTGGCTCAGCAAGACCCTGCTGCTGAGATCGTATTGGATGTCCCCTGGTAATTGTTGGTGGAAAAACTCGCAAACTGAATATTACCAAGGTAAACCCAAAAGTTCTCCAAAGGTTCCGGCGGTGGAAAAACGCCAATTGTGAGTCTATAAGTCAGTGGATTTTGCTCACCGTAGTCCAAGGAACGCTCAAGAAGTTTGTGTGAATGCACAGACACGCAGAAAATTGCCAGCAAGTAAAAACCCTGCCATAGTTTGGCTTCAAGCCACAAGTGCTCCTACTCAACAGGCACCTGTGGCTAAAGTCAAACTATGGCATGATTTTTACTTTCTGGACCTGGATTTGACACCACTGACTGTGACATGCTAACACATGCTCTTAAGCATTTCTGCTTGAGCCTTACACAAAGAAAATAATACAACTACTAAATAAATAAATACATTCTATAATGTTGCATGTTGTTGAATTATGTACAGAGCCCCTAAAGTGACATGGGAGAATTTTTTTTTTTCATGTTTCTTGTCCGGACGACAAACGAGCGGGAATTATACTGTAAGAAACAACAAGTTCTTACATTGTAGCCTCCAACAGTTTTTGGGTCACTGTTGGTGCTGCAGATAAACCCATCAATGCAGCCATTAATACATATTCCAAATGATTTTAGCTTGTCATATGAGTCAAAATGCCAAATGTAATTTGGTCCTTTGGCGAAACAGTTCCAGCGACGGAGCCGCCTCCTTCTTCTTAGCGCAACACCTCTTGGGTCAAGTTCTTGTATAATTCGGCACACCTGTTCTTTTTATTTATTTATTTATGTATTTTTTTTACGCGTAATCCATTCTCCTTGCATTTAGTATACATCCATCTATATCCGCAGAGCTGCCCAGATGTTCGTAAAAGTCCATGAATAAAATTAACCACACGATCCAAAGTGGAATGTTCCTTGCGCCGCAGCAGACCGCACGACTTCAAAATTAGTTTCAAATGTCTCTCAGACACAACATAATGGTGGCGACTTGCAAGTGAAGCAGCAATGTCCTTATAATAAAGTCCCAGGTGAAAATATAACCTTTTTTGTTGTCTTTTTCACACAGAAATACAAACTGAAATGTAGTACAGTATAAGGTCTCCCACGTGCTGGTTTGTCATCAGGATGAGAAACATATTTAAAAAAAAAGTTCCCCCATGTCACTTTAGGGGCTCCGTAATTATGCAATATATTTTACTAAAAATTATTGTTCATGAGTGTTTTTGCATTGCCCTTAGGTGAATACACGGTCATGACTGCCCACTTCCACCTGAAGAGGAAAATTGGCTATTTTGTGATCCAGACATATTTACCATGTATCATGACAGTAATCCTCTCCCAGGTGTCTTTTTGGCTTAATCGAGAGTCGGTTCCAGCCAGAACTGTATTTGGTGAGTCCATTTATTTGAATCCAATACTTGGAACTATCGCAATAGATATGAAGAGAACCTCCAAATTCATTGAAAGCTATATAAACAAAACACCTAAGTCTATGTCATTTCATTTCATTTTGTTCATTTATTTTAGGCAATAATCAACATTAACAAAATATCAATTTTTCTCGACGAATTTTTCTAAACCTAGCCTGAAAAGGAGTGGGAGGAAGAAAAACTTATTATAGGGGCTGTCTGCCAGATTCACTCAGGAAAATGCACTTTTTAAATATAGGATGTACACACTAACTTTCTCTCAGTCTACACATCTGTGTTTTTGTTAATCTTTTGTGGTGAGTTCGTCCTAAACCCCCACCTCCCCAGCCTGTATTTTGCCATTTTGTGTTTGTTTTGTAAACATCGGCACGTTTCTGTGGAAAGACAGTGTTTACAACCCTCCAGCCAATCCCAGAGCGGGGGGTGGCGTGTTGCAAATGGAGCTGGGCGAACGTCTCAGCTGCGTGACGTCACTCCCGTGGCAATTTGAAAGCACGCACGGATTTTTTTTTCTTCCACTCACTCACTCACAGAAGCTTACGTGTGTGAATGAGTGAGTGAAGTTGTCAGAGTGAGCCCAAGCCTATTTATCTTTAGATGTGAGGCATATTTTATTCATTCAGCATCTCCACAAAATATCTCATCAGGGTGAAAGCAAAAGGGTCGATGTGTTCGTTGTAACAGTAGAGTGGCCTCAGCTGCGTCCATGGCGCATCCGAGAACTTAACAAAATAAAAGCCTCAGATGTCATGAAAAGGAGTCACTATAACACAATTTAGAAGTAATACATTAAATGATACTGCATATATTTGTTGGGATTGGCGTCAAGTTGTATTATACAATCTTAAAATGTGCAGAAACTCGCAAGTTACTTATTGTTTAAAATTACAGAGCTATTAATATGAAAAGAACACATCGATCGTTTCTGGTTCCTATGCAGTAAAAATTTGTCATTTTACAATGCACCTCCTATTTCACTTAAAGCAGCTCTATGTAAGATTTAAAATTTCAAATCTCTACTGCCACCTGTGGCCGAAAACAAACCACGCTCGTACCTGCTGCGCGCACTCGTACGTGCACGACCTCAATACTGAAGACTGGGCTCTTCATATCCAATTAAACTATGTTTTCAGCGGTAAGAAGTTTTATAATGTTATACAAAGCTGGCCACTTCACGGAATGAGACTCTCGATCCCCACTAAACAATTGATGTCCACGGGACATGCAGATCATATTGCTTTAGTCGGTCGAAGTCCAGTCCTGTGCTGTACTCCAAAACGATGTGCAAATTACGTCAATTAATTGGACCTCATTCCGATGTTAATATGCAATTACATATTGTAGTCACCCCGCTCGACGGACGTCAACCTGCTTCTATTCATTATTAGTGTATGTCGCCCCCAGGCTAGCGTCATTGTGCATGAGCCGAAAGGTCGGCTGTCATTTAAGGAAATTGACGATTGTGAAAAACATATCGACCCATTCACTACTTAGTGTGATATGGCCGTGAATGTTATCGCCATTCAGTAGTAGCGTTCACATTCCAATAGGCTGTTTTCACGGAGGAAAATAAGGCGACATTTAGCCTGATTGAAACGCCGCGGAATGGAGCGTCTGTTCTTCATAAAGTCATTCTGTTCTATTACATTCAACTTTGCCGCCCCTTTCACGCTAAATGTTGCCGTCCACCTCACTTTCACCCCAATAGTTACGACCGAGAAGTGATCGATCTTGAGGTTACTGCTATTTGAAAACAACACATTTTCTTCTCAATGTCAAGATACTCGCTTCTTACCTTTTGGAGTAGAAGAAAGCCAGCTGTGAATCACTTTTCTAATCCAAGTCCGATCTCAACTCTCTCCACCGCTGAAATGTCAAACCAATGTTCACTCTCGTTCTCGGCGCCGGTCACTATCAAGTTTAGATTTTTTTTTTTCGTGGCACTTGACATTGTTTTCTTTTCTTTTTTTTTGAGCAGCCTTCCGCGGAGTAACAGCGGGTGTCTGGGGCAGCGAAAATCTGTACTAGTTCCGTCTTCGCGCGACAGGAAACAACTGACGATGACGCGAATAACGTCACATCCCGCAGACAGAGGGCGGGAAATTCGAAGGATTCGGACCGGACGCTTCCTAAATAATATTGGCCAGAGGCTTGTAGGAGTACCCATTGTGAACAGCGAAGATGTTGATCTACTAATTAGAATATGTTTCAGTCATAAATGGTCTGACACGACGAGGAGAGGTAGGACTCAGACGCAGGATAAAGGTAGGCCACAAAGGCAACAGATTTATTGCCGGTCAGCAGCTGTCTCCTCTCACACTGAGAGGAGAAAGGGGGATCAAAAAGTGGAGAACTAAAAACGCTCCACTGGGGAGGAAAAAACAGGCAAAAGGTACAGGGGACAACAAAAGGCGCTCCGCTAGGGAGGAAACAAGGCTCAAGGCACAAGGGGTAACTAAGGGCGCTCCGCTGTGGAGGATAAGGCACAAAAACAAGGCAAAACAACAAGGCAACAGGAACAAGGACTCGAGGACTGTGGGACGCTTCCATGCACTAACTGTGACACTTCGGCACTGAGGGTAGAATGTGGGTGGCTTTTATTGTCAGTCTGATTGGTGGCAGGTGTTCGTAATCATGGGCGGGGACCGGTGATTATGGAGCGGCAGGAAGGGTAAGTGACCTGGAGTGATAGGAGAGTTAGGATTTTCACAATAATACAGGAAACATGGATAACAAAATAAAAGCATGGCCTGTCACGCAGGTGGCGGCGTGACATGGTCAAATAAAAAGGCTATTGTTAAGATATTTTTTTGGGAAATCCTACATAGAGTAGCTTTAACAAAATAAAAGCATCAGCGAATGCATATATTTGTGGGGACTGTGTTGTATTTTACAGTTATTTCATATTAAAAATTAGGCAGCTCCTAATATGAAAAGAAAAATGCACTGAGCTGTCACTATTGTGTTATAAATGCAATTATGCCATGTTGTAGTGACAGAAAAATGACCAAAACAAATCAGTCACACTTTGGTTTGGTTTTACAGTACAGTACATATTTTATTTTTTTAAAACTTTTTTTATTGAATTGTTGTGAAATTACTCTATCAATGAATTTTTATTCGTATTTTTTTTTATTAAATTGTTATGAAATTACTCTATCAATGACTAAAAAATAAAACCATACTTAAATTAGGGGGAAAAAAAATTGCACATTTTATTGTAAATTTAGATATAAATTGAAGTATAAAACATGCGATTAATGTGTGATTAATCGTCAGTTAATTATTGAAGTCATGCGATTAATTACGATTAAACATTTTAATCGACTGACAACTTTACTCCAAATGTACTTTTTATTTGGTCTTGTGTTGCCACAAGAATATGGAGGACCAAAACTGCCAAAATTAAAAATACATAAATGACTAAATAAAAGTGAAAATAAAAAATGGATGTAAAAATAGAATTAAAAAATGAAATACAAAAAAATAAAGAGAAATAGAAACAAAAATATGTCCCTAAATGTCATGCCGCCACCAGAGTGGCGGTTCATGCTTTTGTTTTACAGTCATGTTCCTGTTTTATTTTGATAGTCCTGACTCTACTCTCACCCCAGGTCACTTACCCTTCCTGCAGCTCAATGATTACCGGTCCACGCCCATGATCAGCACCACCTGTTTCCAATCAACCCGGACAATAACAGCCACCTTCATTCTCCAGTTAGTTGCCGAAGTGTCACATCTCAGTGCATGGAAAGGTCCTCACAGTCCTCGTACCACAGTCCTTGTTTGATGTCTAGCCTAGCCTAGCCTAGCCTTGCCTTGTCTTGCGCCTTTAGTTAGCCCTGGTTTTCCTCCCTTGTGGAGCGCCTTTTGTTTGTCCCTGTTTTTGAGTGCCCTTTTTGTATCTCCAGTTTGGAGCTCTTTTTGTTCAGCCTTTTTTCCCTCTTTGAGAGGCGATTTGAGTTTTCGTGCGATTAAAGCTGCAGCCTTGTTGGCCAACTTACATTCTGCATCTGAGTCCTACCTCCTCTCATCGTGTCACTAAATAAATAAAAGAAAACAATAAATACAAAAATCAACAAGATTAAAAAAATAAAAATTAAAATTAAAATAAATACAAAAATAAATATGTAAACAAAATTAAAAATCAATTAATAAATAAAAATGTTTATTTATAATAAATTTATTTATTCCATGCTGCAGACGCTCTGTCAGGTTGAAACGTTATTCAAATAAGGGGGCGGTCCTAAGCGTGCCTTGGGTTGGGCTCCGCCATTGCAAACCGCCTTTCAATGGTTGAACAAGGAAGTCTCACCGGCTTGCATAGAGAGCTCCAGCAATGCAAGACAATCTTATCCACTGTCACCACGACCTGTTGTCGAGCAACTCATGTCGCAAGTCGAGGTGATAGTGGACACGATAGTCGTCCATGATGTCCTCCACTGCTTCTTCGATGCGTCAAAAAAAAAAAAAAAAAAAAGTTTAGTAGTTTAGTGTCACTCTATTACTTGCGGTGGGGTGGTGGCAGTGGCGGAGCCAGACTTTTATAAATAGGGGGGCCAGGGGGGGGCCAAGGATACTTCATCCAAAGATGATGCCAAATTTGTTTTCATGAAAATTTATTTCAATCGGAGTCTCTATCGAAGTTCAAATATATTTAAGTACATATTAAGCACAGGAGAGATTTTTGCACATAATGTGCCGTTTATTAAGAATGTATAAAATGTACAAAAAAAATTATTCAGCACTGTTTAACTTGAATGAACTTGCACGCACACGCAGATACTGTATTCATGCAATTACAGTACTTTTATCAACATAACATTATAATATGAACATAATGCAAATTTGTATTACAGTATGACTAAAGATCCTGTCGAAGTGCCAAACTTCATTTTCCACACACCCTATGAAAAATAAATTTATTACTCCAACTACTACTTCATTTACAACCACATAATTTATTAATGTGGTTAATTAATAATAATGTTAATAAATCCTCCACTTCTACCTGTAAATGCAAACGTCAGTTAGTGTCTGTTTGAACTTTCAACCATTGGAGGGTGCTATTGTATTGCATAACAACAACAACATACTTATTTTTAGCTTGCACAAAACTACGTTGCTTATTGATGTCCGTCCAAAACAATCTATCTGAACTAGAGGTGTCAGTGGATTAAAATTTGTAATCATAATTAATCGCATTACTTCAATAATTGACTATTAATCACACATTAATTGCACATTTTATATCTCAATTTATACCTACATTTACAATAAAATGTACAATTTCAATATGTTTTTTTTTTTAATCATTGATAGAGTAATTTCATCACAATTCAATTAAAATAATTTAAAAATTCATTGATGAGAGTAATTTCATAACAATTCAAGAAAAAAAAGTTAAAAAAAAAAATAAAATAAAATATGTGCTGTACTGTAAAACCAAACCAAAGCGTGACTGATTTGTTTTGGTCATTTTTCTATCACTGCAACATGGTATAATTGCATTTGTAAGACAATAGTGAAAGCTCAATGCATTTCTCTTTTCATATTAGGAGCTGCCTAATTTTTAACATGAAGTAACTTGTGAAATTATGCACATTTTTAAAACTGTAAAATACAACACAATCCCCACAAATATATGCATTCGCGCGAGGCTTTTATTTTGTTAAGTGAAATAGGAGGTGCATTGTAAAATGAAGAATTTTTACTGCATAGGCACCAGAAACGACCGATGTGTTCTTTTCATATTAATAGCTCTGTAATTTTAAACAATAAGTAACTTGCGAGTTTCTGCACATTTTAAAATTGTAAAATACAACTTGACGCCAATCCCCACACATTAGGCAGTATCATTTAATTTATTACTGCTAAATTGTGTTATAGTGACTCCTTTTAATGACGTCGGACGCTTTTATTTTGTTAAGTTCTCGGATGCGAGACGCAGCTGAGGCCGCTCTACTGTTACAGCGAACACATCGGTAGTTTCACTTTCACCTTGATGAGATATTTTGTGGAGATGCTGAATAAAATACGCCTCACATTTAAAGATAAATAGGCTTGTGCTCACTCCAACTGTCAAGACGGCGTCCATTCGGCTCTTTACTCTCACAGGGGTTTCAGAGTGCCCATGGACGCCTCTTGGTGCTCGGTGCGAACGCAACGGCTAACCGAGTGCGTTCTTTCAAAGCAAGGCACGGGTGGTAGTGGTGAGACACAGTCCAAATGGCTCCTCCACCTATATTCTGCCCATTAAACACTGTATTTTAGCTCCAGTGCTTTTCTATTGGGAAGTTTTGACGTGGACGTTTCTACTGCGTGGTGACTAGAATTCCCTGGGTAGAGGCTTTCCAAATAAGGAGCGGTCGTTAATCGAGCGTTAAAAAAAAATAGTGCCGTTAAAGGCACTTTAAGTTAACGAGATAATAACGTGACAATTTTGACACCCATAATCTGAACATAAAAGTTATTTTAAACAGTCACTCACGTCTCACAGGCAAACAAACATGATATAGCCAAACGCCAACATGCATTCTCGGTACTCAGGAGACTGCTCCTTAAACCAGATGATTCTCCTTCTCCAGACTCCTAGTGAGGTGGATTATAATGCTTTGTCGTAAGTAGCGCCAGCCACTGTTCAGAAGGGGCATAACAATTAGTAGGCGTCTGCTTGAAAAAAATGCTGGCAGGCTGCATCGGCAAGGCGTGCGACGTCACTGCGCCGGTGCCGTGATATGTCAATCATTTGGCGTCTGCTGGGTCCAATCACATTTCAGCAGGGGCACGTGCCACCCCGGCCCCCCCTCTGGCTCCGCCATTGGGTGGTGGGACAAAACAAAACAAACAAAAAGAAAAACAAACAAAAACATTTTCATTTTATTAATTTTCAAAAGCATTTGAGACATCATATCCATGATAAGTTATCAATAAAGCACTTTTCACAGGCCACATCAAATGGTAAATAATCTTTTAATTGACACAAAATTATGAAATCAAATTTCCCACTGTGGTAATATGACCTAATTTATGCAAGAAAATACCACAAGGCGCAACAATAAAATAAGCAAAGCCTCAGCAAATGAATTGTAAGCTGAATGTGATCTTCAAAGTTGAGGCTGATTTCATCTCTAGAGAGGTCAAACTTCCAAAACCTTTAAAGGGTTCAAATCTCGGACGGTGACCTTGCCTGCTGCTGGAATTGACTTTCCACTGATATTTTAACAGTACCTGAAAATTACAGGTACATATCTTTTTCCTAAGGTACTGGTTGCTATGGACATTTGAAAGATCCAAGTACCAAAACTTTAAAGCCCTTTTTCTCAAAACTAGGAATTTCAACTTTCGAACTGCTGTAACTTTGTCAATTTTTCAGCTACATCCATGTATTATATATTAGTGTTGTTCCGATACCGATACTGGTATCGGCAGAGGTGCCGATACTGCATTAAAACAGTGGTATCGGTATCGGCGACTACTCACAAGTAACATGCCGATACCAATTATTCCAACGCTAATATAGGATTTTAGATGAAGCATCTTGTGTTTTGCTCATGCATGACATTCACTGGTATGTGACATGCTCACTTAATGCCGATATAAGATATCCTATTGGTCCTTGAATGCTCTGAACCAATGGCAGGACAGCTTTTTCATGTTGAGGAAAAAAAACCTTAAGTATTGGTATGGTATCGGTATCGGTATCGGGAGCCAAAAAACGGTATCGGAACAACACCTGTATATATCATTTTAAAGGGAATTAAGTGCAGAATTAAGAGTTGGTCACACACACACACACACACACACACACACACACACACACCCACACACACACACAAACTTTTGTTTGTATTTGTCATAGCCACAGTTTAGTCTTTAGTTTAGGAGTGCCTTTGGTTCTTTTATTGTAGTTTAGATATTCTCCCTTTTGGAGCGCCCTTAGTTTGTCTTTTCATAGCCCTTGTTTTTATTTTCCCCTCAGAGTGAGGTGTTATTTTTTTTTTAATAAACATCTGCCTTGGTGGCCTAAAATCTCTGCACCTGAGTCCTCAATTTGCCATACCTTTACATTAAACTTTGGCCAGTATGGACTCAGCAGAGAGGGAGCAAGTGGCCGCAGCACTACGGGCTCAGGAATCCCGTCTTTCCCAGCAAGAGGATTTTCAGACAGCCATGGTGACGCAAATGAGCCAGCTCTCAGCACAGGTGCTGGGTCACCTGCGTCGCACCACCAGCCCTCCTGTCATGCCAGAGACTCAAACAGCCACGCCCGTATCGTATACTGGGTCGGGAATCAGGCTAGCCTCCCCTGAGCGATTCTCGGGGGAGCCTGGACAATGCAAGGCATTTCTTACTGACTGTGAAATCCATTTTGAGTACTCTCCCCAGGCCTTTCCCTCAGATCGGTCCAGGGTGGCCTTCATGATTTCCCACCTGACTGGGAGAGCCAGAGCCTGGGCCACAGCAGAGTGGGCACGCAATTCTCCGCTCTGCGCTCTGGATTATATTCTCATATACTCATCAGACCTAGCCACTCACAAAGTCCATGTCTCCAGGGTTCTTCAAAGACTACTCGACAACAAGCTCTATGTCAAGGCCGAGAAAAGTGTTTTTCACACTGACACCATTTCCTTCCTGGGCTTTGTGGTAGCCCCTGTAAAGGTGCAGATGGAGCCAGGTAAAATCAGCGCTGTGAGTGACTGGCCCACACCTGACAGCCGCAAGAAAGTTCAACGATTCCTTGGCTTTGCAAACTTCTAAAGGTGCTTCATCAGAGGGTACAGCGCAATAGCTGCTCCTCTATGTGCACTCACCTCTCCTCTGGTGCGTTTCAGCTGGTCCTCGGAGGCTGAAGCCGTGTTCCGAACCCTGAAGCAAAGCTTTGTCACGGCACCGATTCTCACTCTGCCAGACCCACAGCGACAATCCATAGTCGAAGTGGATGCTTCTAATGATGGAATTGGGGCAGTCCTGTCCCAGTGCGCGGAGAAGGATGGAAAGATGCATCCTTGTGCCTTTTTGTCACGACGCTTGTCCAAGGCGGAGAGGAACTATGATGTTGGAGACAAAGAGCTACTGGCGGTCAAAGTGGCTCATGAGGAATGGCGTCACTGGCTTGAGGGGGCGGAGCATCCGTTTGTGGTCTGGACGGACCATAAAAACTTAAGAGTACATACGGAAGGCCAAGAGACTCAATCAGCGCCAGGCCAGATGGGCGCTCTTCTTTAATCGATTCTCTTTCTCTCTCACTTACCGGCCGGGGTCTCGTAACATCAAGCCTGACGCACTGTCCCGCCTCTACGACCCCGAGCGTGTTGACAAAGAACCTGGACCCATCCTTCCATTGAACTGTGTGGTTGGAGCAGTTACGTGGCAAATTGAGAAGGATGTGAAGCAAGCCAATGGTGAGGGACCCCCGCCTAACGGGTGTCCAACTAATCGCTTATTTGTTCCAGTCAAGTTGCGCACACAGGTGATCCATTGGGCCCACACCTCTCTCCTTTCCTGCCATCCCGGAGTTCGATGGACTATGTTTGCCATCTCCCGGAGATTCTGGTGGCCTTCCATAGAGTCGGAGGTCCGGGAGTACATCGAGGCCTGCTCCATATGCGCCCGAAATAAGACATCCACCAAGTCACGCATGGGGTTGTTGCAGCCACTCCCTATCCCCTCCAGACCATGGGCAGAGATATCTTTGGACTTCGTCACAGGGCTCCCCGTACTGTCACACCGCGATGAGGTTGTCTAGGGTTTTTTCTTTCTTGTCATTTCCTGTTTTATTTTGAAGATCCTGACTCTCCTCTCGTTTCAGAGGTCACTTGCCCTTCCTCATATGGTGTCAGTGTCAACCCTGATTCCTGATGTGTCCACCTGTTTCCCATGACCCTCATGTGTTAAATAGTCTGCGTCTCCCCTGTCTTGTGCCAAAGTGTTTCGTCTTGATCACCAAAGCCCATCCACAGCCTTGAGCCACAGTCTTGCTATTGTTTGTCTCGTGTGAGAAACTTTTGTTTGTATTTGTCATAGCCACAGTTTAGTCTTTAGTTTAGGAGTGCCTTTGGTTCTTTTGTTGTAGTTTAGATATCCTCCCTTTTGGCGCGCCCTTAGTTTGTCTTTTCATAGCCCTTGTTTTTGTTTTCCCCTCAGAGTGAGGTGGTTTTTGTTTAGTAAACATCTGCCTTGGTGGCCTAAAATCGTCCTTGATTTGCCATACCTTGACAGTACTCAATTGCATGCATTAGCATCATATCAACTGGGCGCAATTCAGCAATTATTAATTAAATGCAAATGACTTTTGTTTTATCAGTCACCCCGCTCATCTTGGAACAGCAGGCGTAGGAAATGTCGTGCATTGATCTAATCACTGAACTGTGCAGCCTTCAATGTAACCATCCGCGGTTACGATCAAGGCTCAAGTGCGGTCCAAAAAAATTGTGCGATTAATAGTCGTTAATACGTGATTAATGTAACATTTTTCTGTGATTAATTAATCTATTAACGCTTTAACTTTGACAGCCCTAATATTTACATACTCAAATCTAATTGATTTGGCCAGTGTTAGCTATCGGAAATTTGCATGGTAGCAATAGATAGCCATTAGCTTGATAATTCGCCATTCCACTTTGACCCTACCAGCCACACAACACTCAGAAGTACTGTAACAAACTAGGTTGTATTGCAGGGATGTCATAATAAGGGCAATATTGTGATATTAAAACTGCCACAATATCGTCGTCATGTTTTTTTTAGTATGAGCTCTTTTTTTTATTTATTTTTTTTACAATATTGTGATCTTTTTTAAATATCGGCAACACCCCCACAATATCGTCATAATTATCATATCGTGACCTTCATATCGTGATAATATTGTATTGTGATGTTTGGATATCGTTACATCCCTATTGTATTGTGTGCGTTCTTATTTATGAGTGCTTGTGAATGCATTGCGGGAAAGGATGGGGGGGGGGGGGGGCGCAGCTGTTTGTGTTGACAATAAGGAAGGTAAGTTCACCAACCGTCTGCTGTTAACATACTTGACAAACGTTACAGTAGGCCTACTGTATAAAGAAAAATTGCCACAGCCACCACAAACAGAAATGTATATAAATCCAACTCCATGCTACCGGGAGATGAGAATTTCACGATGGTATGTGTTGGTCCTCATGGAAAATGTGGTCTTCATTCAAGGCAAAAGACGACCACTTTTGTCCATTTGGTGCTGCCATAATCAACGAAAACTGAAAAGTAATTTGTTGCTTTAACGCAGTAATTCTCAATTATTTTCTGTCATGCTCCCCCAGTAAGAAGAAAACATCTCTCGCTCCCCCACCCATTTTTTGACTGACCATGTCAAACCATACGATACGGAAAAATAAAATTACATCAAATCAATAAATAATAATAATGCATTCAAACTGATCACCAACATTAACTCAGGAGCACAATATTAAAAAAAAACTTTAACCTGCAAAACAAAAATATATAAAATAATTTGTGCTGATTTTTTATTTTTTTTTGCTGTGTGCAAAGCGCGCATGCTCAGTGCAAACAAAACCCCTACACCACCGAGCGAATGCTCCCTGCGCACACTCTGCCAATAATGAGAGCACCACTGCCCTCTAATGTAGTGGAGGTTCAATTGCACTTTATTCTAGAACAGTAAAAAATAAAAATAATAAAAAAGCATGTTCCCCGAGGTCAAACGCGCTCCCCTTGATGGACCCTTGATGGACCCAAATAGTGGGGCGTGCCCCACTATTTGAAAAGCACTGCTTTAACGCAACTCATTATAGTCTGAAATATGCAGCGAATTATTGTTTACACATCCACCCACAATTTGATTGTCTCTATGTAGCTAATATTGAGCATGTCTAGAAACTTAATTTAAGGAATTGGTACATTGATACGTAAAGGGATCGTTCGGATTTTTTAACATTAATCTGTTTCATCCTCACCTCCAGTGTGTGTGATCAGCACTGACTTACCCCTGACAGCGTTCTGTGACACGAGTTCTGGTCCGGTGTTGAACGAGAGGAAAATAGTCCAGCAAGCTGACTGGGGTCACGGAAATAAAAGCGATTTTCTTCTAAAAACAATTTGTGTTCAAAAGAGTGATACATTTGCCTCACAATACTCTTTTCTGAAAAAAGTCAGACGCCATTACCGCCAGCCACTACTTTTCTGTTCGTTCATATCACTGCGCGTCGCCCTGTAGACGGCTAATTGACGCACTGCAGTAGGGGTGGGAACCTCTGGGTACCTCACGATACGATACGATATGCGATACGAGGCTCACAATAACGATTATCTTGCGATATGACGATACTGCGATTATCGATATATTGGTCAAGAAATAAGTCCACGATAATCACGATAAAGCTACTCAAGACAAACTTTTTTTTTTCAATTAAATATTTTTATTTATTTTTTTAATATCACTGATACACAATATTAAAGCTACCATATCGGCTTCTTCACAGTAAGCAGTTGAGTACTTAAGTGAAAATTCTAGTAAATAAATGCAAGTGTCGTAACAGAGACTATTATTGCAACATTTTTGTAAACAAATAGTGTCTAAACACTATTGTAGTGCAACAACTCAGTCACATTTCTGTTTCTGTGTAAAGTGCAAATATACTGCAAGGCCTCTGCATAAGGAAAAAAAAATGTAAATGTTAAATCCAACAAAAATCAATAACATTCCACAGAAATTGTGCTTCAAAAAGTGGATTTTTAAACATAGCAGATTTTTACAACCTTGAACATTGAACAATAAACATTGTTAATACAAACTTCTGCAAAACTAAGCCAGTCATTCACTGGACTGATAAATGGCCATTTTACATTTTAGGTAAGTTCATGTTTTTCTTTAGAAAGTGCAGCTGGTCGGCATGTTCAGGGGTGAGCACACTTCTCTGAACACTGATGATGTCACCAGCAGTTGAAAAAAGCTATTTCAGCTGCTACACTTGTTCCAGGAATACACAAATACATTTGTGCCAGCTTGGAAAGAAGAGGGTAGACATGCTGTTGACTTCTCCACCACAGCAGTGAATCCTCCGTTAGTGGAAGAGACGGGACATCTTGATATTGTTTTATTTCCCTCTGAGCAAGTGCTACGGGTAATTCCAGTGGAGTAGATGTATTTTTCTTGAAAGTCTGTCCTAGCAGATCCACAAGAGCAGACTTTCTCTTTTTTGGACTCTGTTCATAATGTGCAAAGCCAGCTTCCTTTTTCTCACTCGCAGCTCTCCTCCTCCCCCTGTGCTTTCTCCCAAGTGCCCTGTGCATGTGCATCCTCCTTCAGTGCTACAGCTTTTGACAGTAGTTTTGCATAAGTGTCTTGCACTTCTTCAGATGACAAAAAGAGCAGGGATTTAAACCTTGGGTCAAGGGATGATGATATGTGCAGAAGATCTTTTTCCTCCACTGACTGATACCTCTTTGAGAGATCTTGATGGATGGCACTCTTGATTTCACGAACCAGTGCTGAATCTTCAACAGTGACAATGGTGTCGCTTAACAGCTGAGCTTGAAGTGGGGCGATGACAGAAATGGTGGGGTTGTTTTCCTCACACATGATGTTTGTTGCCACAAGCATTGGTTTGAGTGCTTCCACCATCTCTTCAGCATACGAGATGTCAGACTCCGTCAGTGAGCAGTCAGTCACATTCTTTCTCACCTTTAAAATACAGCATAAAAGCAAAAACCACAGGATTACAAACTTTTCTATTTATCTTTTGACTTGCAATTATGCATTTAGTGGAATATTTAAACTGTTGTTACAGTAGTATCAAGTGAAAAAAAATAGCTGAATGTGTGTAGTTATTAAATTTCACCTGTGTCTACTCATTTTAATATTATGTACACTAACTGCACATAATTTTACATTTGCCAGAAATTATTACTATTTGTGTCTGTTAAAAGTTAGAACTAATGATTAACTTTTTAACGTGTTTATTGTTATTAAAAAAATATTTACTACATGCACATTGCACAATGTGATTAATATCCTTTAAATATAAAAACTTTCTTACCATAGGTGATAAAAGAGCAGCGGTGATGGCTGGTTGTTGTTCAAGAAACTTGGAGACCATTAAGCACTATTCCAACGCACAGGCATGTCCGTGATGAGCTTGTGGGGGGGGGAGGCCAAGCAGAGTTTGTTTCTTTTTCAGTGCTTTTGCACCTATTGTGCTCCTGTGGAAGTAATTTGAAATCCTTCGAATCTTCGCAAGAAGCCTGGCGACAGTGGCAACCTTCAGAGCATGTTGTGATGCAAGATTTAGTACGTGGGCAAAACATCGTACATGCTGGTAGCCGGTTAGTTCCATTGCTACAATCATATTAGAGGCATTGTCAGTAACGACAACGGGCTTTTTGTTGTCAATCTTCCACTCGTCCACGGCTCGCTGAAGTACTTCTGCAATGTGCGCGCCAGTGTGGGTTTCACACATTTCACGAGTCTGAAGCACGTATGATTTCAGTTCCCATGCACTGATAAAATGCGCGGTAATGGTGATAAAAGACAGCGTGGCCCTCGAAGTCCATCCATCACAGGTAAGACTGACTCGTTCATCGGACTCAAGTGCTTTCATTACTTGAGTCCTGGTGTCCTCGAACAAAGTAGGAATCGTTTTTTCTGTTAAATATTTTCGACTGGGTATTTCGTAACGTGGTTCAAGCGTGTGTATCATGTAACGAAAGCCCTCATTTTCAACCACGCTATATGGGCGTAGATCTTTACAAATATACACAGCGATGCTGTGTGTGATGGATTTTGATCTAGGTGAAGCAAAAGGCATTTTGGCTTGGAAAAGAGAACTCACACTGCGCTGGTCAGAAGGAGGCACGGCATTTTGGCTTGCCACAAGCTCCGGGTGATGTCGCTGCAAGTGGCTGTGCATGTTGGTCGTGTTTCCTGTGTATCTTATTTTCGTTAGACAACTCTTGCATATGGAGAAGTCCTTGTCCAGCTTGGTTCCATCCGCGTTGCTGTAAAATCCGAAATGGATCCATACTTTTGATTTAAATGTGGCCGGTGCATCTTTTAAAAGCTGTCTTTCACGTGCTTCTGCCATGTTCTCTCCCATTGTTTGTCTTCTTTGCCTGGCAACTTCCGCCCATTTCACCGCCACTCTTGTCAGGCGCGCCCCCTAACGGACTGACAAGTAATTGCTCAACAAGCAATGAACAATGGAGGAGCCTCTACAACGGCCATATATAAATGGTAAATATCGATACTTGGCGGAGGCATATCGATAACCGAACCTTGAGACCAAATATCGCGATGTATCGCCGTATCGAGATATCGTCACACCCCTACACTGCAGCCAGCTGATCCTTCCGCGAGAAGTTGTTTGTCTTTTCGAAGGCGGAAGGATCAGCTAGCTGGCTGCAGTGCGTCGATTAGCCGTCAACAGGGCGACACGCAGTGATACGAACGAACAGAATTCCCCATTGAGTTGAATGGCCGGGTTACCAGGACTGCTGTCCGGGTTACCAGGAGGGCTGTCCGGGTTACTAGGAGTTCGAATTCCCCATTGAGTTGAATGGCCGGGTTACCAGGAGTGCCCTCCGGGTTACCAGGAGGGCTGTCCGGGTTACCAGGAGGGCTGTCCGGGTTACCAGGAATTCGAATTCCCCATTGAGTTGAATGGCCGGGTTACCAGGACTGCTGTCCGGGTTACCAGGAGGGCTGTCCGGGTTACCAGGAGTTCGAATTCCCCATTGAGTTGAATGGCCGGGTTACCAGGAGGGCTGTCCGGGTTACCAGGAGTGCCCTCCGGGTTACCAGGACTGCTGTCCGGGTTACCAGGAGGGCTGTCCGGGTTACCAGGAGGGCTGTCCGGGTTACCAGGGGGGCTGTCCGGGTTACCAGGAGTGCGAATTCCCCATTGAGTTGAATGGCCGGGTTACCAGGACTGCTGTCCGGGTTACCAGGAGGGCTGTCCGGGTTACCAGGAGTTCGAATTCCCCATTGAGTTGAATGGCCGGGTTACCAGGACTGCTGTCCGGGTTACCAGAAGGGCTGTCCGGGTTACCAGGAGTTCGAATTCCCCATTGATTTGAATAGCCGGGTTACCAGGACTGCTGTCCGGGTTACCAGGACGGCTGACCGGGTTACCAGGAGGGCTGTCCGAGTTACCAGGAGTGCTGTCCGGGTTACCAGGAGGGCTGTCCGGGTTACCAGGAGTGCCCTCCGGGTTACCAGGAGTGCTGTCCGGGTTACCAGGAGGGCCGTCCGGGTTACCAGGAGTGCTGTCCGGGTTACCAGGAGTGCGAATTCAACATTGAGTTGAATGGCCGGGTAACCAGGACTGCTGTCCGGGTTACCAGGAGGGCCGTCCGGGTTACCAGGAGGGCTGTCCGGGTTACCAGGAGGGCTGTCCGGGTTACCAGGAGGGCCGTCCGGGTTACCAGGAGTGCTGTCCGGGTTACCAGGAGTGCGAATTCAACATTGAGTTGAATGGCCGGGTAACCAGGACTGCTGTCCGGGTTACCAGGACTGCTGTCCGGGTTACCAGGAGGGCTGTCCGGGTTACCAGGAGGGCTGTCCGGGTTACCAGGAGGGCCGTCCGGGTTACCAGGAGTGCTGTCCGGGTTACCAGGAGTGCGAATTCAACATTGAGTTGAATGGCCGGGTAACCAGGACTGCTGTCCGGGTTACCAGGAGGGCCGTCCGGGTTACCAGGAGGGCTGTCCGGGTTACCAGGAGTGCTGTCCGGGTTACCAGGAGTGCCCTCCGGGTTACCAGGAGTGCTGTCCGGGTTACCAGGAGGGTTGTCCGGGTTACCAGGAGTGCTGTCCGGGTTACCAGGAGGGCTGTCCGGGTTACCAGGAGGGCTGTCCGGGTTACCAGGAGTGCTGTCCGGATTACTAGGAGTGCTGTCCGGGTTACCAGGAGTGCGAATTCCCCATTGAGTTGAATGGCCGGGTTACCAGGACTGCTGTCCGGGTTACCAGGAGGGCTGTCCGGGTTACCAGGAGTGCCCTCCGGGTTACCAGGAGTGCTGTCCGGGTTACCAGGAGTGCGAATTCCCCATTGAGTTGAATGTCCGGGTTACCAGGAGGGCTGTCCGGGTTACCAGGAGTGCCCTCCGGGTTACCAGGACTGCTGTCCGGGTTACCACGAGGGCTGTCCGGGTTACCAGGAGGGCTGTCCGGGTTACCAGGAGTGCGAATTCCCCATTGAGTTGAATGGCCGGGTTACCAGGACTGCTGTCCGGGTTACCAGGAGGGCTGTCCGGGTTACCAGGAGTGCCCTCCGGGTTACAAGGAGGGCTGTCCGGGTTACCAGGAGGGCTGTCCGGGTTACCAGGAGTGCCCTCCGGGTTACCAGGAGTGCTGTCCGGGTTACCAGGAGGGCTGTCCGGGATACCAGGAGTTCGAATTCCCAATTGAGTTGAATGGCCGGGTTACCAGGACTGCTGTCCGGGTTACCAGGAGGGCTGTCCGGGTTACCAGGAGTTCGAATTCCCCATTGAGTTGAATGGCCGGGTTACCAGGACTGCTGTCCGGGTTACCAGGAGGGCTGTCCGGGTTACCAGGAGTTCGAATTCCCCATTGAGTTGAATGGCCGGGTTACCAGGACTGCTGTCCGGGTTACAAGGAGGGCTGTCCGGGTTACCAGGAGTTCGAATTCCCCATTGAGTTTAATGGCCGGGTTACCAGGACTGCTGTCCGGGTTACCAGGAGGGCTGTCCGGGTTACCAGGAGTTCGAATTCCCCATTGAGTTGAATGGCCGGGTTACCAGGACTGCTGTCCGGGTTACCAGGAGGGCTGTCCGGGTTACCAGGAGTTCGAATTCCCCATTGAGTTGAATGGCCGGGTTACCAGGATGCTGTCCGGGTTACCAGGAGGGCTGTCCGGGTTACCAGGAGTGCCCTCCGGGTTACCAGGACTGCTGTCCGGGTTACCAGGAGGGCTGTCCGGGTTACCAGGAGGGCTGTCCGGGTTACCAGGAGTGCGAATTCCCCATTGAGTTGAATGGCCGGGTTACCAGGACTGCTGTCCGGGTTACCAGAAGGGCTGTCCGGGTTACCAGGAGTTCGAATTCCCCATTGAGTTGAATGGCCGGGTTACCAGGACTGCTGTCCGGGTTACAAGGAGGGCTGTCCGGGTTACCAGGAGGGCTGTCCGGGTTACCAGGAGTGCCCTCCGGGTTACCAGGAGTGCTGTCCGGGTTCCCAGGAGGGCTGTCCGGGTTACCAGGAGTGCTGTCCGGGTTACCAGGAGTGCTGTCCGGGTTACCAGGAGTGCGAATTCCCCATTGAGTTGAATGGCCGGGTTACCAGGACTGCTGTCCGGGTTACCAGGAGGGCTGTCCGGGTTACCAGGAGTTCGAATTCCCCATTGAGTTGAATGGCCGGGTTACCAGGACTGCTGTCCGGGTTACCAGGAGGGCTGTCCGGGTTACCAGGAGTTCGAATTCCCCATTGAGTTGAATGGCCGGGTTATCAGGACTGCTGTCCGGGTTACAAGGAGGGCTGTCCGGGTTACCAGGAGTTCGAATTCCCCATTGAGTTGAATGGCCGGGTTACCAGGACTGCTGTCCGGGTTACCAGGAGGGCTGTCCGGGTTACCAGGAGTTCGAATTCCCCATTGAGTTGAATGGCCGGGTTACCAGGACTGCTGTCCGGGTTACCAGGAGGGCTGTCCGGGTTACCAGGAGTGCCCTCCGGGTTACCAGGACTGCTGTCCGGGTTACCAGGAGGGCTGTCCGGGTTACCAGGAGGGCTGTCCGGGTTACCAGGAGTGCGAATTCCCCATTGAGTTGAATGGCCGGGTTACCAGGACTGCTGTCCGGGTTACCAGGAGGGCTGTCCGGGTTACCAGGAGTTCGAATTCCCCATTGAGTTGAATGGCCGGGTTACCAGGACTGCTGTCCGGGTTACCAGAAGGGCTGTCCGGGTTACCAGGAGTTCGAATTCCCCATTGAGTTGAATGGCCGGGTTACCAGGACTGCTGTCCGGGTTACAAGGAGGGCTGTCCGGGTTACCAGGAGTGCCCTCCGGGTTACCAGGAGGGCTGTCCGGGTTACCAGGAGTGCCCTCCGGGTTACCAGGAGTGCGAATTCCCCATTGAGTTGAATGGCCGGGTTACCAGGACCAGGACTGCTGTCCGGGTTACAAGGAGGGCTGTCCGGGTTACCAGGAGGGCTGTCCGGGTTACCAGGAGGGCTGTCCGGGTTACCAGGAGTGCCCTCCGGGTTACCAGGAGTGCTGTCCGGGTTACCAGGAGTGCTGTCCGGGTTCCCAGGAGGGCTGTCCGGGTTACCAGGAGTGCTGTCCGGGTTACCAGGAGTGCTGTCCGGGTTACCAGGAGTGCGAATTCCCCATTGAGTTGAATGGCCGGGTTACCAGGACTGCTGTCCGGGTTACCAGGAGGGCTGTCCGGGTTACCAGGAGTGCCCTCCGGGTTACCAGGAGGGCTGTCCGGGTTACCAGGAGTTCGAATTCCCCATTGAGTTGAATGGCCGGGTTACCAGGACTGCTGTCCGGGTTACCAGGAGGGCTGTCCGGGTTACCAGGAGTGCGAATTCCCCATTGAGTTGAATGGCCGGGTTACCAGGACTGCTGTCCGGGTTACCAGGAGGGCTGTCCGGGTTACCAGGAGTTCGAATTCCCCATTGAGTTGAATGGCCGGGTTACCAGGACTGCTGTCCGGGTTACCAGAAGGGCTGTCCGGGTTACCAGGAGTTCGAATTCCCCATTGAGTTGAATGGCCGGGTTACCAGGACTGCTGTCCGGGTTACAAGGACGGCTGTCCGGGTTACCAGGAGTGCCCTCCGGGTTACCAGGAGGGCTGTCCGGGTTACCAGGAGTGCCCTCCGGGTTACCAGGAGTGCGAATTCCCCATTGAGTTGAATGGCCGGGTTACCAGGACCAGGACTGCTGTCCGGGTTACAAGGAGGGCTGTCCGGGTTACCAGGAGGGCTGTCCGGGTTACCAGGAGGGCTGTCCGGGTTACCAGGAGTGCCCTCCGGGTTACCAGGAGTGCTGTCCGGGTTACCAGGAGTGCTGTCCGGGTTCCCAGGAGGGCTGTCCGGGTTACCAGGAGTGCTGTCCGGGTTACCAGGAGTGCTGTCCGGGTTACCAGGAGTGTGAATTCCCCATTGAGTTGAATGGCCGGGTTACCAGGACTGCTGTCCGGGTTACCAGGAGGGCTGTCCGGGTTACCAGGAGTGCCCTCCGGGTTACCAGGAGGGCTGTCCGGGTTACCAGGAGTTCGAATTCCCAATTGAGTTGAATGGCCGGGTTACCAGGACTGCTGTCCGGGTTACCAGGAGTGCTGTCCGGGTTACCAGGAGGGCTGTCCGGGTTACCAGGAGTGCTGTCCGGGTTACCAGGAGTGCCCTCCGGGTTACCAGGAGTGCTGTCCGGGTTACCAGGAGTGCGAATTCAACATTGAGTTGAATGGCCGGGTAACCAGGACTGCTGTCCGGGTTACCAGGAGGGCCGTCCGGGTTACCAGGAGGGCTTTCCGGGTTACCAGGAGGGCTGTCCGGGTTACCAGGAGTTCGAATTCCCCATTGAGTTGAATGGCCGGGTTACCAGGACTGCTGTCCGGGTTACCAGGAGGGCTGTCCGGGTTACCAGGAGTTCGAATTCCCCATTGAGTTGAATGGCCGGGTTACCAGGACTGCTGTCCGGGTTACCAGGAGGGCTGTCCGGGTTACCAGGAGTTCGAATTCCCCATTGAGTTGAATGGCCGGGTTACCAGGACTGCTGTCCGGGTTACCAGGAGGGCTGTCCGGGTTACCAGGAGTTCGAATTCCCCATTGAGTTGAATGGCCGGGTTACCAGGACTGCTGTCCGGGTTACCAGAAGGGCTGTCCGGGTTACCAGGAGTTCGAATTCCCCATTGAGTTGAATGGCCGGGTTACCAGGACTGCTGTCCGGGTTACAAGGAGGGCTGTCCGGGTTACCAGGAGTGCCCTCCGGGTTACCAGGAGGGCTGTCCGGGTTACCAGGAGTGCCCTCCGGGTTACCAGGAGTGCGAATTCCCCATTGAGTTGAATGGCCGGGTTACCAGGACTGCTGTCCGGGTTACAAGGAGGGCTGTCCGGGTTACCAGGAGGGCTGTCCGGGTTACCAGGAGTGCCCTCCGGGTTACCAGGAGTGCCCTCCGGGTTACCAGGAGTGCTGTCCGGGTTACCAGGAGTGCTGTCCGGGTTCCCAGGAGGGCTGTCCGGGTTACCAGGAGTGCTGTCCGGGTTACCAGGAGTGCTGTCCGGGTTACCAGGAGTGCGAATTCCCCATTGAGTTGAATGGCCGGGTTACCAGGACTGCTGTCCGGGTTAGCAGGATGGCTGTCCGGGTTACCAGGAGTGCCCTCCGGGTTACCAGGAGGGCTGTCCGGGTTACCAGGAGTTCGAATTCCCAATTGAGTTGAATGGCCGGGTTACCAGGACTGCTGTCCGGGTTACCAGGAGTGCTGTCCGGGTTACCAGGAGGGCTGTCCGGGTTACCAGGAGTGCTGTCCGGGTTACCAGGAGTGCCCTCCGGGTTACCAGGAGTGCTGTCCGGGTTACCAGGAGTGCCCTCCGGGTTACCAGGAGTGCTGTCCGGGTTACCAGGAGGGCCGTCCGGGTTACCAGGAGTGCGAATTCAACATTGAGTTGAATGGCCGGGTTACCAGGACTGCTGTCCGGGTTACCAGGAGGGCTGTCCGGGTTACCAGGAGTTCGAATTCCCCATTGAGTTGAATGGCCGGGTTACCAGGACTGCTGTCCGGGTTACAAGGCGGGCTGTCCGGGTTACCAGGAGTGCGCTCCGGGTTACCAGGAGGGCTGTCCGGGTTACCAGGAGTGCCCTCCGGGTTACCAGGAGTTCCCTCCGGGTTACCAGGAGTGCTGTCCGGGTTACCAGGAGTGCGAATTCCCCATTGAGTTGAATGGCCGGGTTACCAGGACTGCTGTCTGGGTTACCAGGAGGGCTGTCCGGGTTACCAGGAGGGCTGTCCGGGTTACCAGGAGTGCCCTCCGGGCTACCAGGAGTGCTGTCCGGGTTACCAGGAGTGCTGTCCGGGTTCCCAGGAGGGCTGTCCGGGTTACCAGGAGTGCTGTCCGGGTTACCAGGAGTGCGAATTCCCCATTGAGTTGAATGGCCGGGTTACCAGGACTGCTGTCCGGGTTACCAGGAGGGCTGTCCGGGTTACCAGGAGTGCCCTCCGGGTTACCAGGAGGGCTGTCCGGGTTACCAGGAGTTCGAATTCCCATTTGAGTTGAATGGCCGGGTTACCAGGACTGCTGTCCGGGTTACCAGGAGTGCTGTCCGGGTTACCAGGAGGGCTGTCCGGGTTACCAGGAGTGCTGTCCGGGTTACCAGGAGTGCCCTCCGGGTTACCAGGAGTGCTGTCCGGGTTACCAGGAGGGCCGTCCGGGTTACCAGGAGGGCTGTCCGGGTTACCAGGAGGGCTGTCCGGGTTACCAGGAGTGCTGTCCGGGTTACCAGGAGTGCCCTCCGGGTTACCAGGAGTGCTGTCCGGGTTACCAGGAGGGCCGTCCGGGTTACCAGGAGTGCTGTCCGGGTTACCAGGAGTGCTGTCCGGGTTACCAGGAGTGCGAATTCAACATTGAGTTGAATGGCCGGGTAACCAGGACTGCTGTCCGTGTTACCAGGAGTGCCCTCCGGGTTACCAGGAGTGCCCTCCGGGTTACCAGGAGGGCTGTCCGGGTTACCAGGAGTGCTGTCCGGGTTAACAGGAGGGCTGTCCGGGTTACCAGGAGTGCCGTCCGGGTTACCAGGAGGGCTGTCCGGGTTACCAGGAGGGCTGTCCGGGTTACCAGGAGTGCCGTCCGGGTTACCAGGAGGGCTGTCCGGGTTACCAGGAGTGCCCTCCGGGTTACCAGGAGTGCTCTCCGGGTTACCAGGAGGGCTGTCCGGGTTACCAGGAGTGCCCTCCGGGTTACCAGGAGTGCTGTCCGGGTTACCAGGAGGGCCGTCCGGGATACCAGGAGTGCTGTCCGGGTTACCAGGAGTGCGAATTCAACATTGAGTTGAATGGCCGGGTAACCAGGACTGCTGTCCGGGTTACCAGGAGGGCCGTCCGGGTTACCAGGAGGGCTGTCCGGGTTGCCAGGAGTGCTGTCCGGGTTACCAGGAGTGCCCTCCGGGTTACCAGGAGTGCTGTCCGGGTTACCAGGAGGGTTGTCCGGGTTACCAGGAGTGCTGTCCGGGTTACCAGGAAGGCTGTCCGGGTTACCAGGAGGGATGTCCGGGTTACCAGGAGTGCCCTCCGGGTTACCAGGAGGGCTGTCCGGGTTACCAGGAGTGCTGTCCGGGTTACCAGGAGTGCCCTCCGGGTTACCAGGAGTGCTGTCCGGGTTACCAGGAGTGCGAATTCAACATTGAGTTGAATGGCCGGGTAACCAGGACTGCTGTCCGGGTTACCAGGAGGGCCGTCCGGGTTACCAGGAGGGCTTTCCGGGTTACCAGGAGGGCTGTCCGGGTTACCAGGAGTTCGAATTCCCCATTGAGTTGAATGGCCGGGTTACCAGGACTGCTGTCCGGGTTACCAGGAGGGCTGTCCGGGTTACCAGGAGTTCGAATTCCCCATTGAGTTGAATGGCCGGGTTACCAGGACTGCTGTCCGGGTTACCAGGAGGGCTGTCCGGGTTACCAGGAGTTCGAATTCCCCATTGAGTTGAATGGCCGGGTTACCAGGACTGCTGTCCGGGTTACCAGGAGGGCTGTCCGGGTTACCAGGAGTTCGAATTCCCCATTGAGTTGAATGGCCGGGTTACCAGGACTGCTGTCCGGGTTACCAGAAGGGCTGTCCGGGTTACCAGGAGTTCGAATTCCCCATTGAGTTGAATGGCCGGGTTACCAGGACTGCTGTCCGGGTTACAAGGAGGGCTGTCCGGGTTACCAGGAGTGCCCTCCGGGTTACCAGGAGGGCTGTCCGGGTTACCAGGAGTGCCCTCCGGGTTACCAGGAGTGCGAATTCCCCATTGAGTTGAATGGCCGGGTTACCAGGACTGCTGTCCGGGTTACAAGGAGGGCTGTCCGGGTTACCAGGAGGGCTGTCCGGGTTACCAGGAGTGCCCTCCGGGTTACCAGGAGTGCCCTCCGGGTTACCAGGAGTGCTGTCCGGGTTACCAGGAGTGCTGTCCGGGTTCCCAGGAGGGCTGTCCGGGTTACCAGGAGTGCTGTCCGGGTTACCAGGAGTGCTGTCCGGGTTACCAGGAGTGCGAATTCCCCATTGAGTTGAATGGCCGGGTTACCAGGACTGCTGTCCGGGTTAGCAGGATGGCTGTCCGGGTTACCAGGAGTGCCCTCCGGGTTACCAGGAGGGCTGTCCGGGTTACCAGGAGTTCGAATTCCCAATTGAGTTGAATGGCCGGGTTACCAGGACTGCTGTCCGGGTTACCAGGAGTGCTGTCCGGGTTACCAGGAGGGCTGTCCGGGTTACCAGGAGTGCTGTCCGGGTTACCAGGAGTGCCCTCCGGGTTACCAGGAGTGCTGTCCGGGTTACCAGGAGTGCCCTCCGGGTTACCAGGAGTGCTGTCCGGGTTACCAGGAGGGCCGTCCGGGTTACCAGGAGTGCGAATTCAACATTGAGTTGAATGGCCGGGTTACCAGGACTGCTGTCCGGGTTACCAGGAGGGCTGTCCGGGTTACCAGGAGTTCGAATTCCCCATTGAGTTGAATGGCCGGGTTACCAGGACTGCTGTCCGGGTTACAAGGCGGGCTGTCCGGGTTACCAGGAGTGCCCTCCGGGTTACCAGGAGGGCTGTCCGGGTTACCAGGAGTGCCCTCCGGGTTACCAGGAGTTCCCTCCGGGTTACCAGGAGTGCTGTCCGGGTTACCAGGAGTGCGAATTCCCCATTGAGTTGAATGGCCGGGTTACCAGGACTGCTGTCTGGGTTACCAGGAGGGCTGTCCGGGTTACCAGGAGGGCTGTCCGGGTTACCAGGAGTGCCCTCCGGGCTACCAGGAGTGCTGTCCGGGTTACCAGGAGTGCTGTCCGGGTTCCCAGGAGGGCTGTCCGGGTTACCAGGAGTGCTGTCCGGGTTACCAGGAGTGCGAATTCCCCATTGAGTTGAATGGCCGGGTTACCAGGACTGCTGTCCGGGTTACCAGGAGGGCTGTCCGGGTTACCAGGAGTGCCCTCCGGGTTACCAGGAGGGCTGTCCGGGTTACCAGGAGTTCGAATTCCCATTTGAGTTGAATGGCCGGGTTACCAGGACTGCTGTCCGGGTTACCAGGAGTGCTGTCCGGGTTACCAGGAGGGCTGTCCGGGTTACCAGGAGTGCTGTCCGGGTTACCAGGAGTGCCCTCCGGGTTACCAGGAGTGCTGTCCGGGTTACCAGGAGGGCCGTCCGGGTTACCAGGAGGGCTGTCCGGGTTACCAGGAGGGCTGTCCGGGTTACCAGGAGTGCTGTCCGGGTTACCAGGAGTGCCCTCCGGGTTACCAGGAGTGCTGTCCGGGTTACCAGGAGGGCCGTCCGGGTTACCAGGAGTGCTGTCCGGGTTACCAGGAGTGCTGTCCGGGTTACCAGGAGTGCAAATTCAACATTGAGTTGAATGGCCGGGTAACCAGGACTGCTGTCCGTGTTACCAGGAGTGCCCTCCGGGTTACCAGGAGTGCCCTCCGGGTTACCAGGAGGGCTGTCCGGGTTACCAGGAGTGCTGTCCGGGTTAACAGGAGGGCTGTCCGGGTTACCAGGAGTGCCGTCCGGGTTACCAGGAGGGCTGTCCGGGTTACCAGGAGGGCTGTCCGGGTTACCAGGAGTGCCGTCCGGGTTACCAGGAGGGCTGTCCGGGTTACCAGGAGTGCCCTCCGGGTTACCAGGAGTGCTCTCCGGGTTACCAGGAGGGCTGTCCGGGTTACCAGGAGTGCCCTCCGGGTTACCAGGAGTGCTGTCCGGGTTACCAGGAGGGCCGTCCGGGATACCAGGAGTGCTGTCCGGGTTACCAGGAGTGCGAATTCAACATTGAGTTGAATGGCCGGGTAACCAGGACTGCTGTCCGGGTTACCAGGAGGGCCGTCCGGGTTACCAGGAGGGCTGTCCGGGTTGCCAGGAGTGCTGTCCGGGTTACCAGGAGTGCCCTCCGGGTTACCAGGAGTGCTGTCCGGGTTACCAGGAGGGTTGTCCGGGTTACCAGGAGTGCTGTCCGGGTTACCAGGAAGGCTGTCCGGGTTACCAGGAGGGATGTCCGGGTTACCAGGAGTGCCCTCCGGGTTACCAGGAGGGCTGTCCGGGTTACCAGGAGTGCTGTCCGGGTTACCAGGAGTGCGAATTCCCCATTGAGTTGAATGGCCGGGTTACCAGGACTGCTGTCCGGGTTACCAGGAGGGATGTCCGGGTTACCAGGAGTGCCCTCCGGGTTACCAGGAGGGCTGTCCGGGTTACCAGGAGTGCTGTCCGGGTTACCAGGAGTGCGAATTCCCCATTGAGTTGAATGGGCGGGTTACCAGGACTGCTGTCCGGGTTACCAGGAGGGCTGTCCGGGTTACCAGGAGTGCCCTCCGGGTTACCAGGACTGCTGTCCAGGTTACCAGGAGGGCTGTCCGGGTTACCAGGAGGGCTGTCCGGGTTACCAGGAGTTCGAATTCCCCATTGAGTTGAATGGCCGGGTTACCAGGACTGCTTTCCGGGTTACCAGAAGGGCTGTCCGGGTTACCAGGAGTTCGAATTCCCCATTGAGTTGAATGGCCGGGTTACCAGGACTGCTGTCCGGGTTACAAGGACGGCTGTCCGGGTTACCAGGAGTGCCCTCCGGGTTACCAGGAGGGCTGTCCGGGTTACCAGGAGTGCCCTCCGGGTTACCAGGAGTGCGAATTCCCCATTGAGTTGAATGGCCGGGTTACCAGGACCAGGACTGCTGTCCGGGTTACAAGGAGGGCTGTCCGGGTTACCAGGAGGGCTGTCCGGGTTACCAGGAGGGCTGTCCGGGTTACCAGGAGTGCCCTCCGGGTTACCAGGAGTGCTGTCCGGGTTACCAGGAGTGCTGTCCGGGTTCCCAGGAGGGCTGTCCGGGTTACCAGGAGTGCTGTCCGGGTTACCAGGAGTGCTGTCCGGGTTACCAGGAGTGTGAATTCCCCATTGAGTTGAATGGCCGGGTTACCAGGACTGCTGTCCGGGTTACCAGGAGGGCTGTCCGGGTTACCAGGAGTGCCCTCCGGGTTACCAGGAGGGCTGTCCGGGTTACCAGGAGTTCGAATTCCCAATTGAGTTGAATGGCCGGGTTACCAGGACTGCTGTCCGGGTTACCAGGAGTGCTGTCCGGGTTACCAGGAGGGCTGTCCGGGTTACCAGGAGTGCTGTCCGGGTTACCAGGAGTGCCCTCCGGGTTACCAGGAGTGCTGTCCGGGTTACCAGGAGTGCGAATTCAACATTGAGTTGAATGGCCGGGTAACCAGGACTGCTGTCCGGGTTACCAGGAGGGCCGTCCGGGTTACCAGGAGGGCTTTCCGGGTTACCAGGAGGGCTGTCCGGGTTACCAGGAGTTCGAATTCCCCATTGAGTTGAATGGCCGGGTTACCAGGACTGCTGTCCGGGTTACCAGGAGGGCTGTCCGGGTTACCAGGAGTTCGAATTCCCCATTGAGTTGAATGGCCGGGTTACCAGGACTGCTGTCCGGGTTACCAGGAGGGCTGTCCGGGTTACCAGGAGTTCGAATTCCCCATTGAGTTGAATGGCCGGGTTACCAGGACTGCTGTCCGGGTTACCAGGAGGGCTGTCCGGGTTACCAGGAGTTCGAATTCCCCATTGAGTTGAATGGCCGGGTTACCAGGACTGCTGTCCGGGTTACCAGAAGGGCTGTCCGGGTTACCAGGAGTTCGAATTCCCCATTGAGTTGAATGGCCGGGTTACCAGGACTGCTGTCCGGGTTACAAGGAGGGCTGTCCGGGTTACCAGGAGTGCCCTCCGGGTTACCAGGAGGGCTGTCCGGGTTACCAGGAGTGCCCTCCGGGTTACCAGGAGTGCGAATTCCCCATTGAGTTGAATGGCCGGGTTACCAGGACTGCTGTCCGGGTTACAAGGAGGGCTGTCCGGGTTACCAGGAGGGCTGTCCGGGTTACCAGGAGTGCCCTCCGGGTTACCAGGAGTGCCCTCCGGGTTACCAGGAGTGCTGTCCGGGTTACCAGGAGTGCTGTCCGGGTTCCCAGGAGGGCTGTCCGGGTTACCAGGAGTGCTGTCCGGGTTACCAGGAGTGCTGTCCGGGTTACCAGGAGTGCGAATTCCCCATTGAGTTGAATGGCCGGGTTACCAGGACTGCTGTCCGGGTTAGCAGGATGGCTGTCCGGGTTACCAGGAGTGCCCTCCGGGTTACCAGGAGGGCTGTCCGGGTTACCAGGAGTTCGAATTCCCAATTGAGTTGAATGGCCGGGTTACCAGGACTGCTGTCCGGGTTACCAGGAGTGCTGTCCGGGTTACCAGGAGGGCTGTCCGGGTTACCAGGAGTGCTGTCCGGGTTACCAGGAGTGCCCTCCGGGTTACCAGGAGTGCTGTCCGGGTTACCAGGAGTGCCCTCCGGGTTACCAGGAGTGCTGTCCGGGTTACCAGGAGGGCCGTCCGGGTTACCAGGAGTGCGAATTCAACATTGAGTTGAATGGCCGGGTTACCAGGACTGCTGTCCGGGTTACCAGGAGGGCTGTCCGGGTTACCAGGAGTTCGAATTCCCCATTGAGTTGAATGGCCGGGTTACCAGGACTGCTGTCCGGGTTACAAGGAGGGCTGTCCGGGTTACCAGGAGTGCCCTCCGGGTTACCAGGAGGGCTGTCCGGGTTACCAGGAGTGCCCTCCGGGTTACCAGGAGTTCCCTCCGGGTTACCAGGAGTGCTGTCCGGGTTACCAGGAGTGCGAATTCCCCATTGAGTTGAATGGCCGGGTTACCAGGACTGCTGTCTGGGTTACCAGGAGGGCTGTCCGGGTTACCAGGAGGGCTGTCCGGGTTACCAGGAGTGCCCTCCGGGTTACCAGGAGTGCTGTCCGGGTTACCAGGAGTGCTGTCCGGGTTCCCAGGAGGGCTGTCCGGGTTACCAGGAGTGCTGTCCGGGTTACCAGGAGTGCGAATTCCCCATTGAGTTGAATGGCCGGGTTACCAGGACTGCTGTCCGGGTTACCAGGAGGGCTGTCCGGGTTACCAGGAGTGCCCTCCGGGTTACCAGGAGGGCTGTCCGGGTTACCAGGAGTTCGAATTCCCATTTGAGTTGAATGGCCGGGTTACCAGGACTGCTGTCCGGGTTACCAGGAGTGCTGTCCGGGTTACCAGGAGGGCTGTCCGGGTTACCAGGAGTGCTGTCCGGGTTACCAGGAGTGCCCTCCGGGTTACCAGGAGTGCTGTCCGGGTTACCAGGAGGGCCGTCCGGGTTACCAGGAGGGCTGTCCGGGTTACCAGGAGGGCTGTCCGGGTTACCAGGAGTGCTGTCCGGGTTACCAGGAGTGCCCTCCGGGTTACCAGGAGTGCTGTCCGGGTTACCAGGAGGGCCGTCCGGGTTACCAGGAGTGCTGTCCGGGTTACCAGGAGTGCTGTCCGGGTTACCAGGAGTGCGAATTCAACATTGAGTTGAATGGCCGGGTAACCAGGACTGCTGTCCGTGTTACCAGGAGTGCCCTCCGGGTTACCAGGAGTGCCCTCCGGGTTACCAGGAGGGCTGTCCGGGTTACCAGGAGTGCTGTCCGGGTTAACAGGAGGGCTGTCCGGGTTACCAGGAGTGCCGTCCGGGTTACCAGGAGGGCTGTCCGGGTTACCAGGAGGGCTGTCCGGGTTACCAGGAGTGCCGTCCGGGTTACCAGGAGGGCTGTCCGGGTTACCAGGAGTGCGAATTCAACATTGAGTTGAATGGCCGGGTAACCAGGACTGCTGTCCGGGTTACCAGGAGGGCCGTCCGGGTTACCAGGAGGGCTGTCCGGGTTGCCAGGAGTGCTGTCCGGGTTACCAGGAGTGCCCTCCGGGTTACCAGGAGTGCTGTCCGGGTTACCAGGAGGGTTGTCCGGGTTACCAGGAGTGCTGTCCGGGTTACCAGGAAGGCTGTCCGGGTTACCAGGAGGGATGTCCGGGTTACCAGGAGTGCCCTCCGGGTTACCAGGAGGGCTGTCCGGGTTACCAGGAGTGCTGTCCGGGTTACCAGGAGTGCGAATTCCCCATTGAGTTGAATGGCCGGGTTACCAGGACTGCTGTCCGGGTTACCAGGAGGGATGTCCGGGTTACCAGGAGTGCCCTCCGGGTTACCAGGAGGGCTGTCCGGGTTACCAGGAGTGCTGTCCGGGTTACCAGGAGTGCGAATTCCCCATTGAGTTGAATGGGCGGGTTACCAGGACTGCTGTCCGGGTTACCAGGAGGGCTGTCCGGGTTACCAGGAGTGCCCTCCGGGTTACCAGGACTGCTGTCCAGGTTACCAGGAGGGCTGTCCGGGTTACCAGGAGTGCTGTCCGGGTTACCAGGAGGGCTGTCCGGGTTACCAGGAGTGCTGTCCGGGTTACCAGGAGTGCCCTCCGGGTTACCAGGAGTGCTGTCCGGGTTACCAGGAGTGCGAATTCAACATTGAGTTGAATGGCCGGGTAACCAGGACTGCTGTCCGGGTTACCAGGAGGGCCGTCCGGGTTACCAGGAGGGCTTTCCGGGTTACCAGGAGGGCTGTCCGGGTTACCAGGAGTTCGAATTCCCCATTGAGTTGAATGGCCGGGTTACCAGGACTGCTGTCCGGGTTACCAGGAGGGCTGTCCGGGTTACCAGGAGTTCGAATTCCCCATTGAGTTGAATGGCCGGGTTACCAGGACTGCTGTCCGGGTTACCAGGAGGGCTGTCCGGGTTACCAGGAGTTCGAATTCCCCATTGAGTTGAATGGCCGGGTTACCAGGACTGCTGTCCGGGTTACCAGGAGGGCTGTCCGGGTTACCAGGAGTTCGAATTCCCCATTGAGTTGAATGGCCGGGTTACCAGGACTGCTGTCCGGGTTACCAGGAGGGCTGTCCGGGTTACCAGGAGTTCGAATTCCCCATTGAGTTGAATGGCCGGGTTACCAGGACTGCTGTCCGGGTTACCAGAAGGGCTGTCCGGGTTACCAGGAGTTCGAATTCCCCATTGAGTTGAATGGCCGGGTTACCAGGACTGCTGTCCGGGTTACAAGGAGGGCTGTCCGGGTTACCAGGAGTGCCCTCCGGGTTACCAGGAGGGCTGTCCGGGTTACCAGGAGTGCCCTCCGGGTTACCAGGAGTGCGAATTCCCCATTGAGTTGAATGGCCGGGTTACCAGGACTGCTGTCCGGGTTACAAGGAGGGCTGTCCGGGTTACCAGGAGGGCTGTCCGGGTTACCAGGAGTGCCCTCCGGGTTACCAGGAGTGCCCTCCGGGTTACCAGGAGTGCTGTCCGGGTTACCAGGAGTGCTGTCCGGGTTCCCAGGAGGGCTGTCCGGGTTACCAGGAGTGCTGTCCGGGTTACCAGGAGTGCTGTCCGGGTTACCAGGAGTGCGAATTCCCCATTGAGTTGAATGGCCGGGTTACCAGGACTGCTGTCCGGGTTAGCAGGATGGCTGTCCGGGTTACCAGGAGTGCCCTCCGGGTTACCAGGAGGGCTGTCCGGGTTACCAGGAGTTCGAATTCCCAATTGAGTTGAATGGCCGGGTTACCAGGACTGCTGTCCGGGTTACCAGGAGTGCTGTCCGGGTTACCAGGAGGGCTGTCCGGGTTACCAGGAGTGCTGTCCGGGTTACCAGGAGTGCCCTCCGGGTTACCAGGAGTGCTGTCCGGGTTACCAGGAGTGCCCTCCGGGTTACCAGGAGTGCTGTCCGGGTTACCAGGAGGGCCGTCCGGGTTACCAGGAGTGCGAATTCAACATTGAGTTGAATGGCCGGGTTACCAGGACTGCTGTCCGGGTTACCAGGAGGGCTGTCCGGGTTACCAGGAGTTCGAATTCCCCATTGAGTTGAATGGCCGGGTTACCAGGACTGCTGTCCGGGTTACAAGGAGGGCTGTCCGGGTTACCAGGAGTGCCCTCCGGGTTACCAGGAGGGCTGTCCGGGTTACCAGGAGTGCCCTCCGGGTTACCAGGAGTTCCCTCCGGGTTACCAGGAGTGCTGTCCGGGTTACCAGGAGTGCGAATTCCCCATTGAGTTGAATGGCCGGGTTACCAGGACTGCTGTCTGGGTTACCAGGAGGGCTGTCCGGGTTACCAGGAGGGCTGTCCGGGTTACCAGGAGTGCCCTCCGGGTTACCAGGAGTGCTGTCCGGGTTACCAGGAGTGCTGTCCGGGTTCCCAGGAGGGCTGTCCGGGTTACCAGGAGTGCTGTCCGGGTTACCAGGAGTGCGAATTCCCCATTGAGTTGAATGGCCGGGTTACCAGGACTGCTGTCCGGGTTACCAGGAGGGCTGTCCGGGTTACCAGGAGTGCCCTCCGGGTTACCAGGAGGGCTGTCCGGGTTACCAGGAGTTCGAATTCCCATTTGAGTTGAATGGCCGGGTTACCAGGACTGCTGTCCGGGTTACCAGGAGTGCTGTCCGGGTTACCAGGAGGGCTGTCCGGGTTACCAGGAGTGCTGTCCGGGTTACCAGGAGTGCCCTCCGGGTTACCAGGAGTGCTGTCCGGGTTACCAGGAGGGCCGTCCGGGTTACCAGGAGGGCTGTCCGGGTTACCAGGAGGGCTGTCCGGGTTACCAGGAGTGCTGTCCGGGTTACCAGGAGTGCCCTCCGGGTTACCAGGAGTGCTGTCCGGGTTACCAGGAGGGCCGTCCGGGTTACCAGGAGTGCTGTCCGGGTTACCAGGAGTGCTGTCCGGGTTACCAGGAGTGCGAATTCAACATTGAGTTGAATGGCCGGGTAACCAGGACTGCTGTCCGTGTTACCAGGAGTGCCCTCCGGGTTACCAGGAGTGCCCTCCGGGTTACCAGGAGGGCTGTCCGGGTTACCAGGAGTGCTGTCCGGGTTAACAGGAGGGCTGTCCGGGTTACCAGGAGTGCCGTCCGGGTTACCAGGAGGGCTGTCCGGGTTACCAGGAGGGCTGTCCGGGTTACCAGGAGTGCCGTCCGGGTTACCAGGAGGGCTGTCCGGGTTACCAGGAGTGCGAATTCAACATTGAGTTGAATGGCCGGGTAACCAGGACTGCTGTCCGGGTTACCAGGAGGGCCGTCCGGGTTACCAGGAGGGCTGTCCGGGTTGCCAGGAGTGCTGTCCGGGTTACCAGGAGTGCCCTCCGGGTTACCAGGAGTGCTGTCCGGGTTACCAGGAGGGTTGTCCGGGTTACCAGGAGTGCTGTCCGGGTTACCAGGAAGGCTGTCCGGGTTACCAGGAGGGATGTCCGGGTTACCAGGAGTGCCCTCCGGGTTACCAGGAGGGCTGTCCGGGTTACCAGGAGTGCTGTCCGGGTTACCAGGAGTGCGAATTCCCCATTGAGTTGAATGGCCGGGTTACCAGGACTGCTGTCCGGGTTACCAGGAGGGATGTCCGGGTTACCAGGAGTGCCCTCCGGGTTACCAGGAGGGCTGTCCGGGTTACCAGGAGTGCTGTCCGGGTTACCAGGAGTGCGAATTCCCCATTGAGTTGAATGGGCGGGTTACCAGGACTGCTGTCCGGGTTACCAGGAGGGCTGTCCGGGTTACCAGGAGTGCCCTCCGGGTTACCAGGACTGCTGTCCAGGTTACCAGGAGGGCTGTCCGGGTTACCAGGAGGGCTGTCCGGGTTACCAGGAGTTCGAATTCCCCATTGAGTTGAATGGCCGGGTTACCAGGACTGCTTTCCGGGTTACCAGAAGGGCTGTCCGGGTTACCAGGAGTTCGAATTCCCCATTGAGTTGAATGGCCGGGTTACCAGGACTGCTGTCCGGGTTACAAGGACGGCTGTCCGGGTTACCAGGAGTGCCCTCCGGGTTACCAGGAGGGCTGTCCGGGTTACCAGGAGTGCCCTCCGGGTTACCAGGAGTGCGAATTCCCCATTGAGTTGAATGGCCGGGTTACCAGGACCAGGACTGCTGTCCGGGTTACAAGGAGGGCTGTCCGGGTTACCAGGAGGGCTGTCCGGGTTACCAGGAGGGCTGTCCGGGTTACCAGGAGTGCCCTCCGGGTTACCAGGAGTGCTGTCCGGGTTACCAGGAGTGCTGTCCGGGTTCCCAGGAGGGCTGTCCGGGTTACCAGGAGTGCTGTCCGGGTTACCAGGAGTGCTGTCCGGGTTACCAGGAGTGTGAATTCCCCATTGAGTTGAATGGCCGGGTTACCAGGACTGCTGTCCGGGTTACCAGGAGGGCTGTCCGGGTTACCAGGAGTGCCCTCCGGGTTACCAGGAGGGCTGTCCGGGTTACCAGGAGTTCGAATTCCCAATTGAGTTGAATGGCCGGGTTACCAGGACTGCTGTCCGGGTTACCAGGAGTGCTGTCCGGGTTACCAGGAGGGCTGTCCGGGTTACCAGGAGTGCTGTCCGGGTTACCAGGAGTGCCCTCCGGGTTACCAGGAGTGCTGTCCGGGTTACCAGGAGTGCGAATTCAACATTGAGTTGAATGGCCGGGTAACCAGGACTGCTGTCCGGGTTACCAGGAGGGCCGTCCGGGTTACCAGGAGGGCTTTCCGGGTTACCAGGAGGGCTGTCCGGGTTACCAGGAGTTCGAATTCCCCATTGAGTTGAATGGCCGGGTTACCAGGACTGCTGTCCGGGTTACCAGGAGGGCTGTCCGGGTTACCAGGAGTTCGAATTCCCCATTGAGTTGAATGGCCGGGTTACCAGGACTGCTGTCCGGGTTACCAGGAGGGCTGTCCGGGTTACCAGGAGTTCGAATTCCCCTTTGAGTTGAATGGCCGGGTTACCAGGACTGCTGTCCGGGTTACCAGGAGGGCTGTCCGGGTTACCAGGAGTTCGAATTCCCCATTGAGTTGAATGGCCGGGTTACCAGGACTGCTGTCCGGGTTACCAGAAGGGCTGTCCGGGTTACCAGGAGTTCGAATTCCCCATTGAGTTGAATGGCCGGGTTACCAGGACTGCTGTCCGGGTTACAAGGAGGGCTGTCCGGGTTACCAGGAGTGCCCTCCGGGTTACCAGGAGGGCTGTCCGGGTTACCAGGAGTGCCCTCCGGGTTACCAGGAGTGCGAATTCCCCATTGAGTTGAATGGCCGGGTTACCAGGACTGCTGTCCGGGTTACAAGGAGGGCTGTCCGGGTTACCAGGAGGGCTGTCCGGGTTACCAGGAGTGCCCTCCGGGTTACCAGGAGTGCCCTCCGGGTTACCAGGAGTGCTGTCCGGGTTACCAGGAGTGCTGTCCGGGTTCCCAGGAGGGCTGTCCGGGTTACCAGGAGTGCTGTCCGGGTTACCAGGAGTGCTGTCCGGGTTACCAGGAGTGCGAATTCCCCATTGAGTTGAATGGCCGGGTTACCAGGACTGCTGTCCGGGTTAGCAGGATGGCTGTCCGGGTTACCAGGAGTGCCCTCCGGGTTACCAGGAGGGCTGTCCGGGTTACCAGGAGTTCGAATTCCCAATTGAGTTGAATGGCCGGGTTACCAGGACTGCTGTCCGGGTTACCAGGAGTGCTGTCCGGGTTACCAGGAGGGCTGTCCGGGTTACCAGGAGTGCTGTCCGGGTTACCAGGAGTGCCCTCCGGGTTACCAGGAGTGCTGTCCGGGTTACCAGGAGTGCCCTCCGGGTTACCAGGAGTGCTGTCCGGGTTACCAGGAGGGCCGTCCGGGTTACCAGGAGTGCGAATTCAACATTGAGTTGAATGGCCGGGTTACCAGGACTGCTGTCCGGGTTACCAGGAGGGCTGTCCGGGTTACCAGGAGTTCGAATTCCCCATTGAGTTGAATGGCCGGGTTACCAGGACTGCTGTCCGGGTTACAAGGAGGGCTGTCCGGGTTACCAGGAGTGCCCTCCGGGTTACCAGGAGGGCTGTCCGGGTTACCAGGAGTGCCCTCCGGGTTACCAGGAGTTCCCTCCGGGTTACCAGGAGTGCTGTCCGGGTTACCAGGAGTGCGAATTCCCCATTGAGTTGAATGGCCGGGTTACCAGGACTGCTGTCTGGGTTACCAGGAGGGCTGTCCGGGTTACCAGGAGGGCTGTCCGGGTTACCAGGAGTGCCCTCCGGGTTACCAGGAGTGCTGTCCGGGTTACCAGGAGTGCTGTCCGGGTTCCCAGGAGGGCTGTCCGGGTTACCAGGAGTGCTGTCCGGGTTACCAGGAGTGCGAATTCCCCATTGAGTTGAATGGCCGGGTTACCAGGACTGCTGTCCGGGTTACCAGGAGGGCTGTCCGGGTTACCAGGAGTGCCCTCCGGGTTACCAGGAGGGCTGTCCGGGTTACCAGGAGTTCGAATTCCCATTTGAGTTGAATGGCCGGGTTACCAGGACTGCTGTCCGGGTTACCAGGAGTGCTGTCCGGGTTACCAGGAGGGCTGTCCGGGTTACCAGGAGTGCTGTCCGGGTTACCAGGAGTGCCCTCCGGGTTACCAGGAGTGCTGTCCGGGTTACCAGGAGGGCCGTCCGGGTTACCAGGAGGGCTGTCCGGGTTACCAGGAGGGCTGTCCGGGTTACCAGGAGTGCTGTCCGGGTTACCAGGAGTGCCCTCCGGGTTACCAGGAGTGCTGTCCGGGTTACCAGGAGGGCCGTCCGGGTTACCAGGAGTGCTGTCCGGGTTACCAGGAGTGCTGTCCGGGTTACCAGGAGTGCGAATTCAACATTGAGTTGAATGGCCGGGTAACCAGGACTGCTGTCCGTGTTACCAGGAGTGCCCTCCGGGTTACCAGGAGTGCCCTCCGGGTTACCAGGAGGGCTGTCCGGGTTACCAGGAGTGCTGTCCGGGTTAACAGGAGGGCTGTCCGGGTTACCAGGAGTGCCGTCCGGGTTACCAGGAGGGCTGTCCGGGTTACCAGGAGGGCTGTCCGGGTTACCAGGAGTGCCGTCCGGGTTACCAGGAGGGCTGTCCGGGTTACCAGGAGTGCCCTCCGGGTTACCAGGAGTGCTCTCCGGGTTACCAGGAGGGCTGTCCGGGTTACCAGGAGTGCCCTCCGGGTTACCAGGAGTGCTGTCCGGGTTACCAGGAGGGCCGTCCGGGATACCAGGAGTGCTGTCCGGGTTACCAGGAGTGCGAATTCAACATTGAGTTGAATGGCCGGGTAACCAGGACTGCTGTCCGGGTTACCAGGAGGGCCGTCCGGGTTACCAGGAGGGCTGTCCGGGTTGCCAGGAGTGCTGTCCGGGTTACCAGGAGTGCCCTCCGGGTTACCAGGAGTGCTGTCCGGGTTACCAGGAGGGTTGTCCGGGTTACCAGGAGTGCTGTCCGGGTTACCAGGAAGGCTGTCCGGGTTACCAGGAGGGATGTCCGGGTTACCAGGAGTGCCCTCCGGGTTACCAGGAGGGCTGTCCGGGTTACCAGGAGTGCTGTCCGGGTTACCAGGAGTGCGAATTCCCCATTGAGTTGAATGGCCGGGTTACCAGGACTGCTGTCCGGGTTACCAGGAGGGATGTCCGGGTTACCAGGAGTGCCCTCCGGGTTACCAGGAGGGCTGTCCGGGTTACCAGGAGTGCTGTCCGGGTTACCAGGAGTGCGAATTCCCCATTGAGTTGAATGGGCGGGTTACCAGGACTGCTGTCCGGGTTACCAGGAGGGCTGTCCGGGTTACCAGGAGTGCCCTCCGGGTTACCAGGACTGCTGTCCAGGTTACCAGGAGGGCTGTCCGGGTTACCAGGAGGGCTGTCCGGGTTACCAGGAGTGCGAATTCCCCATTGAGTTGAATGGCCGGGTTACCAGGACTGCTGTCCGGGTTACCAGGAGGGCTGTCAGGCGCGCCCCCTAACGGACTGACAAGTAATTGCTCAACAAGCAATGAACAATGGAGGAGCCTCTACAACGGCCATATATAAATGGTAAATATCGATACTTGGCGGAGGCATATCGATAACCGAACCTTGAGACCAAATATCGCGATGTATCGCCGTATCGAGATATCGTCACACCCCTACACTGCAGCCAGCTGATCCTTCCGCGAGAAGTTGTTTGTTTGTCTTTTCGAAGGCGGAAGGATCAGCTAGCTGGCTGCAGTGCGTCGATTAGCCGTCCACAGGGCGACACGCAGTGATACGAACGAACAGAATAGTGGCTGGCGGTAATGGCGTCTGAGTTTTTTTTTTTTTTTTTTTTTCTTTCCTGAAAAGAGTATTGTGATGCAAATGTATCACTCTTTTGAACACAAATTGTTTTTAGAAGAAAAACGCTTTTATTTCCGTGACCCCAGCCAGCTTGCTGGACTATTTTCCTCTCGTCCAACACCGGACCAGAACTCGTGTCACAGAACGCTGTCAAGGTTAAGTCAGTGCTGATCACACACACTGGAGGTGAGGATGAAATTGAGATTCATGTCAAAAAATCCGAGCGATCCCTTTAATAATTTAGTATTTTCCTCTGTGCATTCCAGGTGTAACTACAGTGCTCACAATGACCACCCTAAGTATTAGTGCCCGCAATTCACTGCCCAAAGTGGCCTATGCGACAGCAATGGACTGGTTCATTGCTGTGTGCTATGCATTTGTCTTCTCTGCGCTCATTGAATTTGCCACCGTCAACTACTTCACCAAGCGAGGCTGGGCCTGGGATGGAAAGAGTATCGTCAATGACAAGGTACAACTGTCACACACTTTAAGGGCTATCCTGATTTTCGCGTGTTCTTTGGCATTTGCCATATGACAAAGGCTGGCTGAAAGTCGGTCGAAACTTGCGCCTCCTCAGACCATGTCTAACATGTGGTGCAAGGTATACCACTAGTCTAGTGTGATTTTGGTGACTGGGAGGTGCAGGCAAACAGATATACAAGCTCCATAGACTTGTGTAGTAGATGCACCCGGTAGTGATGTGTCGGTCATGAGCGAGCCGGTACGAAGAGAAGTGAACGATGAGAGCCAGCACCCTCCCTCGAGAGCCGGCTCCGTCATTTTCCCTCGCTCGCTCGCTCTCTATCTACGTCATTGTCTCCTTTTCACGTGTCTGAAGCGAAGTTTGGCAGTGTCTGAGCTGCCATGCTCAGAGAGGGAAGGGATGGGGGAGGCTGCACACCGCTCCACCGCGTCTGCGCAGCCGCAGACAGAGACAGGAGGAGGAGAAAACCGGAGAGGAAAGGATGACACACAAACGCGGTTTGTACAAGATGAGCCGAAAACGCAGTTACATTTGGAGACATTTTAATTGGTTAAAGTCAGATGAGAGAAGGAGCCGATTCAGCCCGTCCAAGTTGATATGTTTATTTTATTTATTTATTTATTTATTTATTTATTTATTTATTTATTTTTTTATGCAAATTTAAAATAAAGAAAGGTCTCTTATCCTGGACCGGTGAGTAGCTAATGTTTATTTTGCTGCTGCTGTTGCAGTTAAATTACTACTCACTATTTTTGTTATTTGATTGTTATTTTGATTGTTGTTGGTTGAAGTTTTAATTTTGTTGCTTGTTTATTGTATGGAGCCTATTAATTTGTTTGTTGCTAGTTGCAGTCAGTAGAGTGCAATATTTAGTTCACCAATTCATTTATCAAAATGCATGGTCAATAAGTCGTAAATATTTAAAAGAAAAGCTAAAGTTAAAAGAGCCGTTTGAGAACCAAAAAGAGCCTTTTCACTGAGCCGATCCAAATGAACCGGATCGCCGAAAAGAGCCGAAAATCCCATCACTAGCACCCAGTCTAACCCGCCTCTGTGCTGATTTTAAATGTGTGTTGTGTGTTCCTTATTATTTTAACAACAATCGTATTATTTTCTTCCATTTTCATTCATGGCTTAACGAAAGCCAATATCGTTAAGTTACTATGAATTCGAACAACCCCTAGTGATCGGTTTAAAATGCAGTGAAATCGTTTTATCCCTTCATTTTTGTAATTTCTAGTGTTTCCATTTGGCTTTACTTTTGCGATTCTTGACAATTCAAATAAAAATAGGTGGATGGAAGTCTACCTAATTAAAGGGATCGTTCGGCTTTTTTAACATGAATCTCAATTTCATCCTCACCTCCCGTGTGTGCGATCAGCACTGACTTACCCCTGACAGCGTTCTGTGACACGCGTTCTGGTTCGGCGTTGGACGAGAGGAAAATAGTCCAGCAAGCTGGCTGGGGTCTCGGAAATAAAGCGTTTTTCTTCTAAAAACTATTTGTTTTCAAAAGCGTGATACATTTCCATCAGAATACTCTTTCCTGAATAAAGTCAGACGCCATTACCGCCAGCCACTACCTTTCTGTTCGTTCATATCACTGCGCGGCGCCCTGGTGAGAGCTAACCGACGCACTGCAGCCAGCTAGCTGATACTTCCGCCGAAAAGGCAAACAACTTCAGGCGGAAGGATCAGCTGGCAGCAGTGCATCAATTTGCTGTCTACAGGGCGCCGCGCAGTGATACGAACGAACAGAAAAGTAGTGGCTGGCGGTAATGGTGTCTGACTTTTTTCAGGAAAGGAGTATTGTGATGGAAATGTATCACACTTTTGAAAACAAATAGTTTTTAGAAGAAAAACACTTTATTTCCGACACCCCAGCCAGCTTGCTGGACTATTTTCCTCTCGTCCAACGCCGGACCAGAACTGGTGTCACCGAACGCTGTCAGGGGTAAGTCAGTGCTGATCCCACACACGGGAGGTGAGGATGAAATTGAGATTCATGTTAAAAAAGCCGAACGATCCCTTTAAGTCAGAGCACGGATTCAAACACAAAACTTAGAGCCGGTTGTACTAGCCACTCCACCACTTGCTGTCATTTTTTTGAAAATAATTTTCCAACATGCCCAAACTTGTATTAACCATCCTAATCCTGTGCAACTGAATATAGCCTCACATTACAACATCAACAATGAAAACACATTAAAAAAAAAAGTCAACATATTGTTTAAATTTGGCAAATGACTATTTGTAGCTTTAGTTAGAACCTTGCCTGTTTTCTGGGGTCAACAACGTATCACACACATTTCCACCATGTTTACCAGATATTGTGATTTATTTATGAAGATACTTCACCAGAGCTCTAATGCAATATTTACTACGATTGTCTAACCCAATGGCATTTTCCTTGTAGAAAAAAGAATCCTCTGTGATGAAGAAGAACAATGCCTATGCTGTGGCTGTGGCTAACTATGCTCCTAATATAACTAAAGACTCACCGCTACCCACAATTTCCAAGTGTTCCGTCAGTGATCCCATCAAGGCCTCCTCAGAGAAGAAACCTGAACATAAGAAAACGTTCAACAGCGTCAGCAAGATTGACCGCATCTCGCGTATCATGTTCCCTGTGCTATTTGGTAGCTTCAACCTTGTTTACTGGGCCACCTACCTCAACAGAGAACCGGTTATTAAAGATGTGGATCATTCTAAATGAGCACCAGGGACTTTTTCCAGCCAGCTAATCAGGAAAGGTAGACTTAGACTGCACCAGCTGTATTATTTCTACCAGTCAAAAACTGTTAACGTGCTTCTCATATTTATAACATGCACGGCATGTATGGGTGATCATAACTACTGTGTAATTCATGGTTAGACTGCACTATTAAGTTTGGTTGCCAAAAAAAATGAAGCACCGATTGAGTGTTTTGTGATTTGTGTGAGTTTACTTGTGGCCTCTGGCAATTTGTGCGAACACGTAATGACAACACTGTATGTTTATATATTTAGCAGTATTTCTTCACAGATGAGCCCGCATATTACATTTATATTCAGTGACATACAAACAGATCATGAGCTGGTGCTAACAAACTATAATAAAATAAGACTACTTATTCTGTTTAATTTGTATATCTATGGTATAATGTTGTATTAAGACAATACCAGGATTCCATTAAACCCTGTAAGATTTTTTTCTTATCATTTTTTTATCCTTGTAAAGCAATTGAGAACAGATTTTCCTTTGCGATGCTGACCTGCTGATAACTGATTAAAACAAGCCAAAAATAAAAGCAAATAATAATAAATAATAACTACAGGTGCGAGCAGCTATGAAAGGGCCCTTGCAGTCCAGGCCACTTCTCGGCACTTGCAGGTTGGGGTACTGGCACATTGGAATTTCCATCCATCCATTTACTTAACCGCTTATTCCTCACAAGGGTCACGGGGAGTGCTGGAGCTTCTCCCAGCTGGCTTCGGGCAGTAGGCGGGGTACACCCTGAACTGGTTGCCACCCAATCGCAGGGTACACAGACACCAACAACCATCCACACTCACAAGCACACCTCAGGACAATTCAGAGCGCCCAATTAACCTGCCATGCATGTCTTTGGAATGTGGGATTAGACCGGAGTACCCGGAGAAGACCCACGCGGACCCAGGGAGAACATGCAAACTCCACCCAAGAAGGCCGGAGCCTGGACTCAATCTTGCGTCCTCAGTACTGGTAGGCGGACGTGCTAACCACTCAGCCTACTGTGCCACCACATTGGAATTTGATTTATTTATTTTTTTAATGTCACAATAAACCTTTACAAGGGGGCAAAAGTATGACCCCTGCAAATATGTAAAAATGGGCTAAAATTGGACATTCAAAAATGGCTCACTACCTTTTCATTTTAGCATATGACTCCAAAAGACGTTCGGCTCCTTCATAAGTCTCCAACTTTTTGTAAATCTTGGTGAAATGTGCAACCAGGACTGCTTCGTTATACTTTCTCGGGGGCTGTTTAATTAGCTCGTTTAGCTTGTTAAAAACACAGCCTACGTTACATCTATGTTACGTAACAAAAAAAATAAAAAAGCACTAAGTAACTGACAAACATATGAGCTGAAAAATGAGTGAGCGGAAGAAAATTTAGGAGCGACATCCATATGAATGGACTGTTCATAAGTAAGTCTCTGGTCTCAGAAAGACAAACACACGCTGTCTATGGCCAACAAGATAATAACCAACGGAAATATTGTTGGCGCTAGCGTCCCCTGGTGGTCGGAGCCACACAATTCCCCTCATGCACATTTGCAAATCGTGACATTTTTACGTATAGAATTTCTATATATTATATATTTGTGGATCGAAATACGCATTTGTAAATACTTTTGCTGCTATAATGGCTCCCCACACACTTGCTCCTCCTCCCCACTCTTGTGTTTTGATGTTGTGCCGTCATGTGACTTGCATGCACAAACAAGCCATCAGCAGGGGTCCGCCCACCCACCAGCATACACACCCATCGCATGCATCCACAGACACAGGGCTGTTCACAAGACTCGCTCACAAAGACATGTAACCAAAATGTTTGTTCTGCACAGGGTGGCTTCTTTTGTAAGTTGGTTTTAGAGATGATTTAGTTCTCTACACTTTATTACATTATCGCCAAATTGTTTGTTGTTTTTTTGTTTTGTTTTTTTAGAAAGAGAAGTGCATAAGGGGAGAAATGTTTTATCTTTGTATTGGATTCCCTGAACACACAGTATACTTGAAAATTGTTTTTAAATGTTTTATGTTTGTTGTGGAGCGATAATCTTGAACAACTTGTCAAGTTTTCCAGTGATCACTTCATTACAGTTTATTTTTTTTTTGCATTCTCTTTTATCATGTTGGTATTTACAAGAGTGTTTTTGTTAAAAATATGACCAAAAATGTTGTGTTTTGGGGGGACTGGTGATTAATGGTAGTAAAATTAATTTTAATGGTGAATATTTTTATATTTTTAAGTTGAATACCAGTGTAGGGTATATTGTTAGGTTTCATCAGACACATAACCGCAGGTAGATCAACTTAATTTAGGGATACAGCATTACCATGACACTTAACTGACTTTTTCTGCACTGTCCTAAACAACGCTTACTGTACATGTATACATCACAAAATGTCAGTGACCAGATGTGGTAATGAGACTTATTCCCTGTGTATGGAAAACTGTGTCCCCATGTGTCTTAATACAATGTGTTTGTAATTTTGTTATGCAACGTAGCATTAATACAAACAGAATAATTGTATCAACGATTCCAGGTTGTGTTGCATTTTTTCTTTGGGTCCATTTTATCCTGTTTGTTTTCTTGAAAAAGTGAATCATATAATCAACCCCCTAAAAATGTGGTATAATTGACAAAAGTTTGTGTTCATCTTGATGACACCAAAGTGTACCCCTCCACCAAAGTCCCATATATATCCATTCATCTGTTAAGCGATTAAAAAAACTAAAGAAAAGAAAGAAAATCTTTGTTTTATTACAACAAAAATTATCAGTACATTTACACTTACAGTATGTGAGAATATTAAGTAAAATGATGTACCTATTAACACACTAGATTATAGAATTTGTGATCGTGATGTGATAATAGATCCAAATAAGTCCAGGATCTCTTTCTTAATTAATCGATTTCGACTTTTAATTCAAATGACTACGTTCACATACACTAAAAACCTTGTCCAATGACAGACGAACTCGGATGAACAGCTGCAGGTACCACCGCAGAGGAGAGTGACCTGCCACTCGCTCTTTCACTTTAGAGCAGTGCTTCTCACATAGTGGGGCGGGCCCCCCCAGGGGGCCGCAAGGCTCCATCAAGGGGGGGGCACATTTGACCTCGGGGAACATGCTTTTTAATTTTTTTTATTTTGATTTTTTTTTTACTGTCCTAGAATAAAGTGCAATTGCACCTCCACCACATTAGGGGGCAGTGGCGCTCTCATTATTGGCAGAGTGTGCGCAGGGAGCATTCGCTCGGTGGTGTAGGGGTTTTGTTTGCACTGAGCATGCGCACTTTGCACACAGCAAAAAATAAATAAAAAATCAGCACAAATTATATTATATTTTTGTTTTGCAGCTTAAAGTTTTTGGTTTTAATATTGTGCTCCTGAGTTAATGTTGGTGATCAGTTTGAATGCATTATTATTTATTGATTTTATGTAATTTTATTTTTCCGTATCATATGGTTTGAAATGTTCAGTCAAAAAGTGTTTATAGTTTAATTAAGGATTTAATTTTATTTTTGAATTTCAGATGCATTTTAAATCTTTTCTGTTACAGTTCAAAAAGCTATTCTTTGTTGTAAGTCAATATTTCTTTCTTTTTTATTCTCTTATAAGTTAATACGGATACAGTGTTATGCATACTATTTATAGTCGCGTGGGGGTGGGGTGGCGCGAGATGTTTTCTTACTGGGGGGGGCATGACAGAAAATAACTGAGAAGCACTGCTTTAGAGCAAGTTGGGAATTAAAATGTATGACATGCGCCAGTCCTTTGTATGTAATGTAGGCTAATGTAATGTATTGTAAATACTAATGTGATCTTTTGGTCGATGTTGTCAAATTCATACGACACCGTTACACGCCTCTTCAGCGATGATTCACCAATGAGGTCTGCTTGCTCCGCAAAAAAATAAGCGATGAAATCTGAAATGACAAACGAATGTAACTAACTTGAAAATGAAAAATGGTCCTCTCAAAAGAGTCATAATTGCCGCTTTTCCATCGTGCCCGCACGGCCGGGTACCACACCACACCTCATGCAACCACCCCAAACCGCAACCGCCTGTTTTCCCATTACAACTGGCGCACGGCGAGAAGGGGGCGGCAACATTTGAACCGTCCACGCCAACTTACACTCCCGCATTGCGTGCGGATCTGAGATAACATTTCCCGAGTGGCAAGTTGCGCCAACATACAAGGATACTTCATCCAAAGATGATGCCAAATTTGTTTTCATGAAAATTAATTTCAATCGGAGTCTCTATCGATGTTCAAATATATTTAAGTACATATTAAGCACAGGGGAGATTTTTGCACATAATGTGCCGTTTATTAAGAATGTATAAAATGTACAAAAAATAATAATTCAGCACTGTTTAACTTGAATGAACTTGCACGCACACGCAGATACTTTACTCATGCAATTACAGTACTTTCATCAACATAACATTATAATATGAACATAATGCAAATTTGTATTACAGTATGACTAAAGATCCTGTCGAAGTGCCAAACTCTCCTTGTCGTTTCATTTTCCACACACCCTATGAAAAATAAATTTATTACTCCAACTACTACTTCATTTACAACCACATAATTTATTAATGTGATTAATTAATAATTATGTTAATAAATCCTCCACTTCTACCTGTAAATGCAAACGTCAGTTAGTGTCTGTTTGAACTTTCAACCATTGGAGGGTGCTATTGTATTGCATAACAACAACAACATACTTATTTTTAGCTTGCACAAAACTAGTTGCTTATTGATGTCCGTCCAAAACAATTATCTGAACGAGAGGTGTCAGTGGATTAAAATTTGTAATCATAATTAATCGCATTACTTCAATAATTGACTATTAATCACACATTAATTGCACATTTTATATCTCAATTTATACCTACATTTACAATAAAATGTACAATTTCAATATGGTTTTATTTTTTTTAGTCATTGATAGAGTAATTTCATAACAATTCAATTAAAAACATTAAAAAATTCATTGATAGAGTAATTTCACAACAATTCAAGAAAAAAAGTTTAAAAAAATAAAAATAAACTAGAGCTGCGAGCAGCTATAAAGGGCCATCGCAGCCCGTGCCACGTTGGGGTACTTGCACGTTGGGGTACTGTCACATTGGAAGCAGAATTTCTTTTAAAATGGCATGATAAACCTTTACATGTGGATTTTCTTTGCCAGGTGTGATGAATGTTTCAAGCTCAATGGGTTTTGGTGAACGTTAAGATCTGCAAAAATTAGCACCCATTTTTATTTTTAGGCAATAAGTTTGCTGTTTGGTATTTTTTGGAAAAATATATGTACCCATCATCGCTCGTACTCATTGCACAATGTTGCTTTTATTGTCCATAGAGGCTATAAAAATTAAATCAAATTAAATAGAAAAGAATGCATGTTTGGATAGGTCTGATGCCAGTGAACATTTTGAGTGGTGGAAACTAAAAGAATATTCATAAATGACTTAGTTATCACACTTAGAATGAGTTTACAATTTTTGTAAAAATACCGTAAGTGGGGTATTTTTTTTTCACGCCTCAAGGGCTAGGTGGCGCTGCATATATAACTGAATATTGTGATAGAGATACCTTCAGGCCTTGACGATAAACATACATGTCAAGTTTGGGATTTTTTGGATCATGTACCGGGGAGTTATCAAGCATATCCTTTTTCAGTGCGAAACTCAAATTTTGATGCCCCGCCCTCATCATATAGTATTTCGAAAAGTCAAGATTTTTCCCCCTGTCGTTGGCTCAGGTCTTGACATGGTCCAGGTCAAGTCTTAACTCAGTCGGATGAAACGTGTAGGAGAAGTGGGCAAAAGTATGCCCCCTGTAAATGTGCAAAAATCGTCAAAAATGGGACATTCAAAAATTCGTAGCTCACTTCCTGTTCATTTTAGCATATGGGTCCAAGAGACTTTTTTGTAGGTCTTGGGCTCCCTCATACACCTAAAAATATTCGTCGTTCTTGCTTAAACGTACAACCGGGGCTGCTTCGTTAAAAACTTCTAGGGGGCGCTATTGAGTCATTTTTGTAAAAATAGCACAATCAACAATAAAATATTGCTCATTTTACCAGGCCAGATGTGTGTGCCAAGTTTCATGAGTTTCTGTGCATGTTTAGACCCTCAAAATTGGTGTTGTTTTCTTGGCGAACAGCGCTTAGCCACGCCCACAGCGATTCGCGAAAACTCACAAACTTCGTGTTGTGACATCATGAAGACCGAAACCCTCATCTGAGCAAATATGAGGTAGGTGCAGTTAATGTGGTTGGAGAAAAACATTGAAGAAAAATCGTAAGAAAAAAAATTGCCAGAAGGTGGCGCTATCAGTAAGATGAAATATAAGTTCGTAGATGTCTTAGGGGCTGGACTCTCATCAAATGTGTGAAATTTTGAGAAGATAGGATGACCTGGGTCAAGTAAAAGCAGCTTTTATTGCCACGAAAAATTACCAGACTTTGCGGCACCGTAGCGGCCACGCCCTTTGGCGAAAAGTTACAATATTCGGTGTGGGGCATGATCAACATCTTAAGGCTTGTCTGACCAATTTTCAACTGGATCCCTTCAAAGAGCTTGGCACTAGCTAAAAACGTAAAGTATGACATTTATTGTCACCACTAGGTGGCGCTATATATATAACAGAATTGTATCATATAGATGTTTTCAGGCCGTGACTATTAAGTTGCGTGAGAAGTTTGAGATTTTTTGGAGCTTGTTCATGGGAGTTATTCAGCATTTTGTCTTTCTGGACAAATTAAATTTTAAAATCAATATTTGATGCCCCGCCCCCGTCATATAGTATTCCAAAAAGTCAAGATATTTTGCCCAGTTGTTGTCTTGGGTCTTGAGATGATACATGGCAAGTTTGAAGTCAACTGGCTGAAAAATATTTGCAAAGGGGGAAAAAGTATGACCACAGTGAATGTGCCAAAATGGGCCAAAATTGGACATTCAAAAATTCATAGCTCACTTCCTGTACATTTTAGGAAATGGCTTCCATTGACTTTTTTGTGCGTCTCGGGGTGCTACACGTACCTGGCAATTTTCGTAGCTCTAGGTCAAACGGGCCGGGATTGGTTTTTATTTTTCTACGCTAGGGGGCGCTATAGAGTCGCATTGTTATGGCAACTACATAATATCACATTTTTCGCCGGGCCCGAAGAGACTGCAAAGTTTGGTGAGTTTTCGTAAATGTTTAGGCCCTCAAAAATGCGATCGTTTACGGAGAAGAAGAAGAAGAAGAAGAAGAAGAAGAACTAGAGCTGCGAGCAGCTATAAAGGGCCCTCGCAACCCGGGCCACGTTGGGGTATTTGCACGTCGGGGTACTGGCATGTTGGGGTACTGTCAAATAGGAAACCATCTAAATTGTAAACGTTTTTGCCGTGCTTTGTGTTTTTAAAGTTTCATGGAAAGGCCAAAAACGATGCACAATTAACAAAATAAAATCAAAATGCATTGGCACATGGCTATATAGAATACTTTTTGAATATATTCGGCATGCCTGCCAATATTCACACATCTAGCTGAATCATATAATCGGAAAGACTTCATAAAAATGTCTAGAGGGCGCTATTGAGCCATTTATTACAAATTGCACAACAAATCTCTAAATAAAATATTCATGTTCCAGACAGGTCTGGTGTGTGTGCAAAGTTTTGTGAGTTTTCACCCATATTTAGACTCTCAAAAAAGCATTTTTCTTCACAAACAATGCATGGCTACAGCAAAGGCGTGTGACAAAATAAAAAAATTCAATAACTTTTCATCTTAAATATCTTAAGATGAAACACGCCAAAGAATGAAGACGATCTGATAAGTTCTGTTGAAAATATGACCCCTATAAAAGGCCCCAAAAAATGGCTACAAATAACAAAGTAAATCAAAATGGCAGACTTCCTTTTTGATTCAGCATATGGCTTTAGAAACCTTTTTGTAAGTCTTAGGCTGATAGGTATCCCAATTTTTACAAATCTAGCTGAATCATAAAACACAAAACATTTGCAAAAGCTTCATAAAAATGTCTAGAGGGCGCTATTGAACCATTTATTGCAAATTGAATAAGAAATCTCTAAAATATTCATGCTGATGACAAGCCTGATGTGTGTGTAAAGTTTCCTGAGTTTTTGCACATGTTTAGACCAAAAAAAAAAAGCAGCATTTTACTTGGCAAACAATGCATCGCCATGACAACGGCGTGCGACAAAATAAATAACTTTCGATAACTTTGCATCTTAAACATCTTAAGATGAAGCACACCAAGTTTGAAGACAGTCGGATAAATTTTGTAGGAGGAGTTCGTTAAAATATGACCCCTAAAAAAGGCCACAAAAAATGGCTACAAATCCCAACGTAAATCAAAATGGTGGACTTCCTGATTGGTTTAGCATATGGCTCCAAGAGAGTTTTTTGTACATCCTGAGCTCTTATGTTTGCCTGCAAATTATCATAGCTTTAGGTGAAACGTACAACCGGGAATGCTTTGTCTGTTTAATCAAAACGCAAAATATGGTGTGCAATTCCAATGCATTGCTATGGCAACAGCGTGTGACAAAATAAAAAACTTTCGATTACTTTGCATCTTAAACATCTTAAGATGAAACATACCAAGTTTGAAGACAGTCGGATAAATTTTGTAGGAGGGGTTCGTTAAAATATGACCCCTGAAAAAGGCCACAAAAAATGGCAACAAATCCCATCATAAATCAAAATGGCGGACTTCCTGTTTGGTTTAGCACATGGTTCCAAGAGACTTTTTTGTACACCGTGGGCTCTTATGTATGCCTGCAAATTATCATAGCGCTAGGTGAAACGTACAACCGGGAATGCTTCGTTAAAGAGGAGTTTTTTAGCTCAAAATGTGATGCCCGGCCCCTGGGGGACTTCCTGTTGCGTTTAGCACATGGCACCAAGAGACATTTTTGTACATCCTGGGCTGTTACATACGTCTACAATTTTTCGTCGCTCTAGCTGCTTCGTACAACTGGGAATGCTTCATTAAGAAGGATTTTTTTCCTTTGCAAAAAGTGCATGCCACGATAACAGCGTGTGACAAAATAAAAAACTTTCAATAACTTTTCATTTTCAACATCTTAAGATGAATCACACCAAGTTTGAAGATGATCGGATAAACTCTGTAGGAGGAGTTTGTTAAAATATGACCCCTATGAAATGGCCAAAAAAAATGGCAACACATTCCAAAGTAAATCAAAATGGCGGACGTCCTGTTAGGTTTAGCATATGGTTCAAAAAGAGTTTTTTGTACCTCGAGGGCTGTTATATACCTCTACAAATTTTGGTAACTCTAGGTGAAACGTACAGCCGGGTATGCTTTGTTAAAGAGGAGTTTTTTTTAGCTCAAAATGTGATGCCCGGCCCCTGGGGGACTTCCTGTTGGGTTTAGCACAGGGCACCAAGAGACTTTTTTGTACATCTTGGGCTGTTACATATGTCTACAAATTTTCGTAGCTCTAGCTGCTTCGTACAACTGGCAATGCTTCTTTAAGGATATTTTTTTTCCTTTGCAAACGGTGCATGCCATGACAACAGCGTGCGACAAAATACAAAGCTTTCAATAACTTTTCATCTTCAACATCTTAAGATGAATCACACCAAGTTTGAAGATGATCGGATAAACACTGTAGGAGGAGTTCGTTAAAATAAGGCCCCAATGAAATGGCCAAAAAAATGGCAACACGTTCCAAAATAAATCAAAATGGTGGACTTCCTGTTAGGTTTAGCATATGGTTCAAAAATAGTTTTTTTGTAGGTCATAGTCTGTTACATATGTGTACCAATTTTCGTAGCTCTAGATTAAACGTACAACCGGCAATGCCTCGTGAAGTAAGAATTTTTAAACTCTAAATTTGATGCGCCGCCGCCGTCATATAGTATATCAAAAACTTTTCATTTTTCACAATGATGTTGTCCCAGGTGTTGAGATGGTACATCCCAAGTTTGAAGTCAATCGGGTTAACCGTGTAGGAGAAGCGGGCAAAAGTATGACCCCTGTAAATGTGCAAAAATTGGCAAAAATTGGACATTTAAATACTCATACCTCACTTTCTGTCTATTTTAGGGTACACACTTCAAAGAGGTTTTTGTTCATTGGGATGTGCTACAGGTGCCACACAATTTTCATAGCCGTCGGACAATCGTAGCGGGACAGGGATCCGTTTAACCTATGTAGGGGGCGCTAAGGAGCCATTTTTCTGTTATCATGTATGGCGACTTTAAAATATCACATTTTTCGCCAGGCCTGATGTGCGTGTAAAGTTTGGTGAGTTTTCGGTCACGTTTAGTGTCTCAAAAATGTGATCGTTTGCGGAGAATAATAATAATAATAATAACTAGAGCTGCGAGCAGCTATAAAGGGCCCTCGCAACCCGGGCCACGTTGGGGTATATGCAAGTCGGGGGACTTGCACGTTGGGGTACTGTTAAATAGACAAGGACCATGGAAAATAGAAATGCATTTGCCGTGCCTTGTGTGTAAAAAGGTGCAGTAAAAGGCCAAAAATGATGCACAATTCCCAAAATAAATTCAAAAGTGTGGACTTTCTGATGTGTGTGCAAAGTTTCATGAAAAGTCGCTCGTTTGATATTCAAAACCAGCATCTGTTTATTTGAAAACATTGCATGGCACAGAGATGGTGTGTGATCAAATAAAAAGCTTTTTGATGACTCTTAATGTGGTGTCGCTGTGCAACACATATGTATTCATGACATAGTGAAGTATTGTGACAGTTTTGTAGGGTCCAGCAAACAGTAAATGTGTGACAGTTATTCAAGAAAAAAATGTAGCTTTGAAGCAGGCTAACCAATGACATCATCTAAAGGGGAAAAAAAGCACATGAGCAAGCATAGGTATAAGTAGAGGAGAAAAAGAGATGAAAGAAGTGCGAGAGATGGAACAGGAGAGGAATGCAGCTGTTTATGTATAGCTGTTGTAACAGGACAGATTAAATAACACTTTAACCTGGGGTTAACAGCGCCCTAGGACAGATAAACTCTTTAGTGTAAAAGTTTTCTGGGACAGATGAATCCCTTGGGGTCAAAAAGTTTGGGTTAGCACATAGTCTGTCTTAGGATAATGTAACCTCCATGGATGAATTAGTCCTAGGACGCTTTGACCTGCGGGCTAAAACTTCAGGGGGGTTAACCTGTCCTGTTATATTGTGATCATCGTCTTCGTGCATGTCCTCAGTGGCTTCTTCTGTCTGTGTGGCAGCATTTGATACATCTGTAGAACAAAAAAGAATGAAGAATCATGTTAGATCTGTGAAGCTTGGTTGTCTTAGGTGTAGTTTACAGAACAGTCGTGTGCATATTTTTAGCATGGTAGTGTCTTAATACAAATGCATATTATGTAATGCACTGTATATGGATATTACAGACGTAATATTTGACGGTGATCTTATATTCATAGTTTTTGCCCGTTAATAAATAATATAGCTAGTAAGTAATAAGACACGCAAAAATGGTATAGTTGAATCCTCTGGGTCAAAAAGCAATGTTTTAGGATTGTGTGATGAAATGATGAATAAAAGTAAGGATACGACAGGTACATAAATGGTTATGTAAGTGTAAAATTTGGCATGGTGTGTCCAGATACTTGCAGGATAAGTATAAAATATTATGGTGTGTGATTGATTTTTTCTTAGTAAAAATTAGTATTGTAAAGGTCAAGTCACAGTATGTCCAAAAAATAAAAAAAATAAAAATCTATGGTATAGAAACATCATAATCAGGGGCAAAGACATAAACATAATAATAGTAATTAATAATGATAGAATTTAAATACAATCTTTTCCATGAATATGTCAGTTATTTTGAGAAGATACAGAAAAAAAAGAACTTTGAAGTGTCTATCAGTGGATGAAAGAGGGCAAGATCACAGCATAGCTACATGATATCAGTCACATTTGAAAGTAATCAAGTGTAGTATGTATTCACATTATATACATTGAGAAATTGCGGCTCAATAATCAGTCAGTGTTTTAGTTAACAGTCCAATGTTACCTTCAAGATATTCCTAACAGAAAAAAAGGAACGTGCATTAACAAAAAAATGTAAAAATGTCCATTGTCAAACATGTCATTCATTATACACAATGTGTAGGATGGGGATGCTTGCTGTGTTAGTGTTTGTGTGTCTTCCATGTCATATAGCTTACCATCACGGACAAATGCATCACATGCATCCTTTATATCCAATGCAGTCTGGAGTTCTTTCACAAGCTTGGTTTTGAAGTCTATCTGTTTTTCAAGTGCTCGATTGACTCGAGTCACATGGACTAGTTGGTTCATTTGGGAATGAAGATCAAGGCTGCGCTGGTATAAGTCGTTGCGACTGAAAGCATGATCAATGCATGCATACTGTAATGACAAAGCATTCAATGAAAATCAGTCATGTTAGATTCCATGATTCTAAATAGCAGAGGTAACGTGTTGGTGCAAAACGTTGTGGTCGTGTTGCATGTTACTCAATGGCTGTGTGTGTCAAAACGAGTTTATTTGAAAGAATATACAAATATATACACACGGACATATATATTTATACAGTATAACAGTGCCGCATGTATTGGTTTTAAGGAAAGAGTTGAAAAGCAGTGTTCAGAAAAAAGCATAAGACGCACAAAGTACCATTTCACTACATGTAATAAGTTGTCAAGTAGACATGTGAATTAAGTGGTTAAGATAGTGGCTACTGTGCAAGTAAGCTTCAATTGTCTCTAAAAGGTTAGCATATGTGTTCTACATGATATCAATGGCTAGACGTGCTCGTGGAGAAACATTACAAACAGAAAAACACACTAAAGGTGCCTTTAACAAACCTGTTAATAAATGAGAACTTAATACATATATGTATGGCATACTGTATATGATTGAGAAAGTTGTCCTGTTTAGTTTATGTATTGTATACTTACGGAAAAAAGTTGGCAATCTTTGCGTATGGAGATGATTAGAGGGTCTTTATCAAAAGAGAATTTGCTTGTTGATTTGTTCATGTTCTGTAGAAAAGCAAAGGAGTAGAAATAAATACAGTATCATACTTCATAAACATACAAGAAATTTGTAGCTGTATTAACCATTGTTGGTATTTGAAGTGATAATTTAGGAATAGAAGTGTAGTGATTGCAGAATTTATAGAGTGCTTACCTTGTATGACTTTGTAGATGGAAATGTCTTTTGTTGAAAGAGCTCTTTGTTGTCTACTATATATGCAAGGACAAGCATAAGTAGGTGTGGTTATGAAGTACTTGACCATTGAAATAAAGCAGTGGTATCAAATGTATGGACCGTGGTTTGGCTCAGGCCTGCAAAGGGGTTTAATGTGGCACAAGAGATAATCTTGTAAGGTACAAAAAATAATAATAATATAATAGGTATGCCTCTGAGTTTTCACAAATCTAGGTCAAGTCAAGTCATCTTTAGTTATTTTGCGCTTGAATCATCCAATCGGAAATTCTCCATAAAAAATGTATAGAGGGTGCGATTTATTGCAAATTGCACAAGAAATCTCTAAAAATTCATGTTAATGACAAGTCTGATGTGTGTGCAAAGTTTCACGAGTTTTCACACATGTATAGATAAAAAAAAACAAAGCAGCACTTTACTTGGCAACCAATGCATCGCTATAGCAGCAGCGTGACAAAATAAAAAGCTTTCAATAACTTTTCATCTTCAACATCTTAAGATGAATCACACCAAGTTTGGAGATGATCGGATAAACTCTGTCGGAGGAGTTCGTTAAAATAAGACCCCTATGAAATGGCCCAAAAAATGGCAACACGTTCCAAAGTAAATCAAAATGGCGGACTTCCTGTTCGGTTTAGCATATGGTTCAAAAAGAGTTTTTTGTACCTTGAGGGCTGTTACATATGTCTTCAAATATTGGTAACTCTAGGTGAAATGTACAGCCGGGAATGCTTCATTAAGTTAGAATTTTGAAACACAAAATTTGATGCCTCGCCTCTGGCGGACTTCCTGTTAGGTTTAGCATATGGCACCAACAGGCTTTTTTGTAGATCATAGTCTGTTACATATGTGTACCAATTTTCGTAGCTCTAGATTAAACGTACCACCGGCAATGCTTCGTTAAGTAAGAATTTTGAAACTGTAAATTTGATGCCCCGCCACCGTCATATAGTATGTCAAAAACTTTAGATTTTTTACCATGATGTTGTCCCAGGTGTTGAGATGGTACAGCCCAAGTTTGAAGTCAATCGGGTTAACCGTGTAGGAGAAGCGGGCAAAAGTATGACCCCTGTAAATGTGCAAAAATGGGCCAAAATTGGACATTCAAATACTCATACCTCACTTCCTGTCTATTTTAGGGTACACATATCAAAGAGGTTTTTGTTCATCTGGATGTGCTACAGGTGCCACACAATTTTCGTAGCCATAGGACAATCGTAGCGGGACAGGGATCCGTTAAACCTATGTAGGTGGCGCTACAGAGCCATTTTTCTGTTATCATGTATGGCGACTTTAAAATATCAAATTTTTCGCCAGACCCGATCTGCGTGTAAAGTTTGGTGAGTTTTCGTTCATGTTTAGTGCCTCAAAAATGTGGTTGTTTGCGGAAAAGAATAATAACAAAGAAGAAGAAGAAGAATAACTAGAGCTGCGAGCAGCTATAAAGGGCCCTCGCAACCCGGGCCACGTTGGGGTATTTGCACGTCGGGGTACTGGCATGTTGGGGTACTGTCAAATAGGAAACCATCTAAATTGTAAACGTTTTTGCCATGCTTTGTGTTTTTAAAGTTTCATGGAAAGGCCAAAAACGATGCACAATTAACAAAATAAAATCAAAATGGATTGGCACATGGCTATATAGAATACTTTTTGAATATATTCGGCATGCCTGCCAATATTCACACATCTAGCTGAATCATATAATCGGAAAGACTTCATAAAAATGTCTAGAGGGCGCTATTGAGCCATTTATTACAAATAGCACAACAAATCTCTAAATAAAATATTCATGTTCTAGACAGGTCTGGTGTGTGTGCAAAGTTTTGTGAGTTTTCACCCATATTTAGACTCTCAAAAAAGCATTTTTCTTCACAAACAATGCATGGCTACAGCAAAGGCGTGTGACAAAATAAAAAAATTCAATAACTTTTCATCTTAAATATCTTAAGATGAAACACGCCAAAGAATGAAGACGATCTGATAAGTTCTGTTGAAAATATGACCCCTATAAAAGGCCCCAAAAAATGGCTACAAATACCAAAGTAAATCAAAATGGCAGACTTCCTTTTTGATTCAGCATATGGCTTTAGAAACCTTTTTGTAAGTCTTAGGCTGGTAGGTATCCCAATTTTTACAAATCTAGCTGAATCATAAAACACAAAACATTTGCAAAAGCTTCATAAAAATGTCTAGAGGGCGCTATTGAACCATTTATTGCAAATTGAATAAGAAATCTCTAAAATATTCATGCTGATGACAAGCCTGATGTGTGTGTAAAGTTTCATGAGTTTTTGCACATGTTTAGACCAAAAAAAAAAAGTAACATTTTACTTGGCAAACAATGCATCGCCATGACAACGGCGTGCGACAAAATAAATAACTTTCGATAACTTTGCATCTTAAACATCTTAAGATGAAGCACACCAAGTTTAAAGACAGTCGGATAAATTTTGTAGGAGGAGTTCGTTAAAATATGACCCCTAAAAAAGGCCACAAAAAATGGCTACAAATCCCAACGTAAATCAAAATGGTGGACTTCCTGATTGGTTTAGCATATTGCTCCAAGAGACTTTTTTTGTACATCCTGAGCTCTTATGTTTGCCTGCAAATTATCATAGCTTTAGGTGTTTAATCAAAACGCAAAATATGGTGTGCAATTCCCATGCATTGCTATGGCAACAGCGTGTGACAAAATAAAAAACTTTCGATTACTTTGCATCTTAAACATCTTAAGATGAAACATACCAAGTTTGAAGACAGTCGGATAAATTTTGTAGGAGGGGTTCGTTAAAATATGACCCCTGAAAAAGGCCACAAAAAATGGCAACAAATCCCATCATAAATCAAAATGGCGGACTTCCTGTTTGGTTTAGCCCATGGTTCCAAGAGACTTTTTTGTACATCGTGGGCTCTTATGTATGCCTGCAAATTATCATAGCGCTAGGTGAAACGTACAACCGGGAATGCTTAGTTAAAGAGGAGTTTTTTAGCTCAAAATGTGATGCCGGCCCCTGGGGGACTTCCTGTTGCGTTTAGCACATGGCACCAAGAGACATTTTTGTAGATCCTGGGCTGTTACATATGTCTACAATTTTTCGTCACTCTAGCTGCTTCGTACAACTGGGAATGCTTCATTAAGAAGGATTTTTTTCCTTTGCAAAAAGTGCATGCCACGATAACAGCATGTGACGAAATAAAAAACTTTCAATAACTTTTCATTTTCAACATCTTAAGATGAATCACACCAAGTTTGAAGATGATCGGATAAACTCTGTAGGAGGAGTTTGTTAAAATATGACCCCTATGAAATGGCCAAAAAAAATGGCAACACATTCCAAAGTAAATCAAAATGGCGGACGTCCTGTTAGGTTTAGCATATGGTTCAAAAAGAGTTTTTTGTAAATCGAGGGCTGTTATATACCTCTACAAATTTTGGTAACTCTAGGTGAAACGTACAGCCGGGTATGCTTTGTTAAAGAGGAGTTTTTTTTAGCTCAAAATGTGATGCCCGGCCCCTGGGGGACTTCCTGTTGGGTTTAGCACAGGGCACCAGGAGACTTTTTTGTACATCTTGGGCTGTTACATATGTCTACAAATTTTCGTAGCTCTAGCTGCTTCGTACAACTGGCAATGCTTCTTTAAGGATATTTTTTTTCCTTTGCAAACAGTGCATGCCATGACAACAGCGTGCGACGAAATACAAAGCTTTCAATAACTTTTCATCTTCAACATCTTAAGATGAATCACACCAAGTTTGAAGATGATCGGATAAACACTGTAGGAGGAGTTCGTTAAAATAAGACTCCAATGAAATGGCCAAAAAAATGGCAACACGTTCCAAAATAAATCAAAATGGTGGACTTCCTGTTAGGTTTAGCATATGGTTCAAAAAGAGTTTTTTGTAGGTCATAGCCTGTTACATATGTGTACCAATTTTCGGAGCTCTAGATTAAACGTACAACCGGCAATGCCTCGTGAAGTAAGAATTTTTAAACTCTAAATTTGATGCGCCGCCGCCGTCATATAGTATATCAAAAACTTTTCATTTTTCACAATGATGTTGTCCCAGGTGTTGAGATGGTACATCCCAAGTTTGAAGTCAATCGGGTTAACCGTGTAGGAGAAGCGGGCAAAAGTATGACCCCTGTAAATGTGCAAAAATTGGCAAAAATTGGACATTTAAATACTCATACCTCACTTTCTGTCTATTTTAGGGTACACACTTCAAAGAGGTTTTTGTTCATTGGGATGTGCTACAGGTGCCACACAATTTTCATAGCCGTCGGACAATCGTAGCGGGACAGGGATCCGTTTAACCTATGTAGGGGGCGCTAAGGAGCCATTTTTCTGTTATCATGTATGGCGACTTTAAAATATCAAATTTTTCGCCAGGCCTGATGTGCGTGTAAAGTTTGGTGAGTTTTCGGTCACGTTTAGTGTCTCAAAAATGCGATTGTTTGCGGAGAAGAATAATAATAAGAATAACTAGAGCTGCGAGCAGCTATAAAGGGCCCTCGCAACCTGGGTCACGTTGGGGTACTTGCACGTCGGGGTACTGGCACGTTGGGGTACTGTCAAATCGGACAAGGACCATCTAAAATGTTTTTGACAAGCTTTGTGAGTGCAAAAGGCCAAAGATGGTGTGCAATTCCCAAAATAAATTCAAAATGGCGGACTTCCTTTTAGGTTTAGCATACGGCTACGGAATACTTTTTGTAGGTCTTAAGCTAATAGGTATGCCTCCCAGTTTTCACAAATCTATGTCAAGTCATCTTTAGTTGTGTATCGCTTGAATCATACAATTGGAAATGCTCCATAAAAATGCATAGAGGACGCTATTGAGCACAACGTTGGGTTACTTGCACGTCAGGTTACTGGCACGTTGGGGTACTGTTACATGGAACAAGGACCATTTAAAATGTTAGTTTTTTCCATGCCTTGTTTGTGCAAAGTTGAATGAAAGAGGCCAAAAATGATGTATAATTCCCAAAATAAAATCAAAATAGCGGACTTCCTCTTTGGTTTGGCAAATGGCTACATAATACTTTTTTGTAGGTATTAGGCTGGCAGGAGAGAGCCCCATCTTTTGGTACGCCCCCGAGTCGCTGACGGAGAGCAGGTTCTCCGTGGCATCGGACGTGGGGTGCTTTTGCGTGGTGCTCTATGAACTCTTCACCCACAGCGTCCTAATTTTCACAAATCTAGCAGAATCATACAATCGGAAATACTTCATAAAAATGTCTAGAGGGCGCTATTTATTGCAAATTGCACAATAAATCTCTAAAAATTCATGTTCATGACAAGTCTGATGTGTTTGCAAAGTTTCATGAGTTTTCAGACATGTATAGATAAAAAAACAAAGCAGCACTTTACTTGGCAAACAATGCATCGCTATAGCAGCAGCGTGCGACAAAATAAAAAACTTTCGATAACTTTGGATCTTAAACATCTTAAGATGAAACACACCAAGTTTGAAGACGGTCGGATGAACTTTGTACGAGGAGTTCGTTAAAATATGACCCCTGAAAAAGGACACAAAAAATGGCAACAAAACCCATCGTAAATCAAAATGGCGGAATTCCTGTTTGGTTTAGCACATGGTTCCAAGAGACTTTTTTTGTACATCGTGGGCTCTTATGTATGCCTGCAAATTATCATCGCGCTAGGTGAAACGTACAACCGGGAATGCTTCGTTAAAGAGGAGTTTTCTAGCTCAAAATGTGATGCCCGGCCCCTGGGGGACTTCCTGTTGGGTTTAGCACATGGCACCAGGAGACTTTTTTGTACATTGTGGGCTGTTACATATGTCTACAAATTTTTGTAGCTCTAGCTACTTCGTACAACTGGGAATGCTTCATTAAGAAGGATTTTTTTTCCTTTGCAAAAAGTGCAGGCCACGACAACAGCGTGCGACGAAATAAAGAGCTTTCAATAACTTTTCATCCTCAACATCTTAAGATGAGTCACACCAAGTTTGAAGATGATCGGATAAACTCTGTAGGAGGAGTTCGTTAAAATAAGACCCCTACGAAATGGCCCAAAAAATGGCAACACATTCCAAAGTAAATCAAAATGGCGGACGTCCTGTTAGGTTTAGCATATGGTTCAAAAAGAGTTTTTTGTACCTCGAGGGCTGTTATATACCTCTATAAATTTTGGTAACTCTAGGTGAAACGTACAGCCGGGTATGCTTTGTTAAAGAGGAGTTTTTTAGCTCAAAATGTGATGCCCGGCCCCTGGGGGACTTCCTGTTGGGTTTAGCACAGGGCACCAAGAGACTTTTTTGTACATCTTGGGCTGTTACATATGTCTACAAATTTTCGTAGCTCTCGCTGCTTCGTACAAATGGGAATGCTTCTTTAAGGATATTTTTTTTCCTTTGCAAACAGTGCATGCCATGACAACAGCGTGCGACGAAATACAAAGCTTTCAATGACTTTTCATCTTCAACATCTTAAGATGAATCACACCAAGTTTGAAGATGATCGGATAAACACTGTAGGAGGAGTTCGTTAAAATAAGACTCCAATGAAATGGCCAAAAAAATGGCAACACGTTCCAAAATAAATCAAAATGGTGGACTTCCTGTTAGGTTTAGCATATGGTTCAAAAAGAGTTTTTTGTAGGTCATAGCCTGTTACATATGTGTACCAATTTTCGTAGCTCTAGATTAAACGTACAACCGGCAATGCCTCGTGAAGTAAGAATTTTTAAACTCTAAATTTGATGCGCCGCCGCCGTCATATAGTATATCAAAAACTTTTCATTTTTCACAATGATGTTGTCCCAGGTGTTGAGATGGTACATCCCAAGTTTGAAGTCAATCGGGTTAACCGTGTAGGAGAAGCGGGCAAAAGTATGACCCCTGTAAATGTGCAAAAATTGGCAAAAATTGGACATTTAAATACTCATACCTCACTTTCTGTCTATTTTAGGGTACACACTTCAAAGAGGTTTTTGTTCATTGGGATGTGCTACAGGTGCCACACAATTTTCATAGCCGTCGGACAATCGTAGCGGGACAGGGATCCGTTTAACCTATGTAGGGGGCGCTAAGGAGCCATTTTTCTGTTATCATGTATGGCGACTTTAAAATATCAAATTTTTCGCCAGGCCTGATGTGCGTGTAAAGTTTGGTGAGTTTTCGGTCACGTTTAGTGTCTCAAAAATGCGATTGTTTGCGGAGAAGAATAATAATAAGAATAATAATAAGAAGAATTCCTACAAAAACAATAGGGCCTCGCAGCGGCACCGCCGCCGCCGCTGCTCGGGCCCTAACTAGAGCTGCGAGCAGCTATAAAGGGCCCTCGCAACCCGGGCCACGTTGGGGTATTTGCACGTCGGGGTACTGGCATGTTGGGGTACTGTCAAATAGGAAACCATCTAAATTGTAAACGTTTTTGCCATGCTTTGTGTTTGTAAAGTTTCATGGAAAGGCCAAAAATGATGCACAATTAACAAAATAAAATCAAAATGGATTGGCACATGGCTATATAGAATACTTTTTGAATATATTCGGCATGCCTGCCAATATTCACACATCTAGCTGAATCATATAAACGGAAAGACTTCATAAAAATGTCTAAAGGGCGCTATTGAGCCATTTATTACAATTGCACAACAAATATCTAAATAAAATATTCATGTTCCAGACATGTCTGGTGTGTGTGCAAAGTTTTGTGAGTTTTCGCCCATATTTAGACTCTCAAAGAAGCATTTTTCTTCACAAACAATGCATGGCTAGAGCAAAGGCGTGTGACAAAATAAAAAAATTCAATAACTTTTCATCTTAAATATCTTAAGATGAAACACGCCAAAGAATGAAGACGATCTGATAAGTTCTGTTGAAAATATGACCCCTAGAAAAGGCCCCAAAAAATGGCTACAAATACCAAAGTAAATCCAAATGGCAGACTTCCTGTTTGATTCAGCATATGGCTTTAGAAACCTTTTTGTAAGTCTTAGGCTGATAGGTATCCCAATTTTTACAAATCTAGGTGAATCATAAAATACAAAACATTTGCAAAAGCTTCATAAAAATGTCTAGAGGGCGCTATTGAACCATGTATTGCAAATTGAATAAGAAATCTCTAAAATATTCATGCTTATGACAAGCCTGATGTGTGTGTAAAGTTTCATGAGTTTTTGCACATGTTTAGACCAAAAAAAACCCCATTATTTTACTTGGCAAACAATGCATCACCATGACAATGGCGTGCGACAAAATAAATAACTTTGATAACTTTGCATCTTAAACATCTTAAGATGAAGCACACCAAGTTTAAAGACAGTCGGATAAATTTTGTAGGAGGAGTCCGTTAAAATATGACCCCGAAAAAAGGCCACAAAAAATGGCTACAAATCCCAACGTAAATCAAAAGGGCGGACTTCCTGTTTGGTTTAGCAGATGGTTCCAAGAGACTTTTTTGTACATCGTGGGCTCTTATGTATGCCTCTAAATTATCATAGCGCTAGGTGAAACGTACAACCGGGAATGCTTCGTTAAAGATTTTTTTAGCTCAAAATGTGATGCCCGGCCCCTACGGGACTTCCTGTTGGGTTTAGCACATGGCACCAAGAGACTTTTTTGTACATCGTGGGCTGTTACATGTGTCTCCAAATTTTCGTAGCTCTAGGCTGCTTCGTACAACTGGGAATGCTTCATTAAGAAGGAATTTTTTCCTTTGCAAACTGTGCATGCTACGGCAACAGCGTGCGACGAAATAAAAAGCTTTCAATAACTTTTCATCTTCAACGTCTTAAGATGAATCACACAAAGTTTGGAGATGATCGGATAAACTCTGTAGGAGGAGTTCGTTAAAATAAGACCCCTATGAAATGGCCCAAAAAATGGCAACACGTTCCAAAGTAAATCAAAATGGCGGACTTCCTGTTCGGTTTAGCATATGGTTCAAAAAGAGTTTTTTGTACCTTGAGGGCTGTTACATATGTCTTCAAATATTGGTAACTCTAGGTGAAATGTACAGCCGGGAATGCTTCATTAAGTTAGAATTTTGAAACACAAAATTTGATGCCTCGCCTCTGGCGGACTTCCTGTTAGGTTTAGCATATGGCACCAACAGGCTTTTTTGTAGATCATAGTCTGTTACATATGTGTACCAATTTTCGTAGCTCTAGATTAAACGTACCACCGGCAATGCTTCGTTAAGTAAGAATTTTGAAACTGTAAATTTGATGCCCCGCCACCGTCATATAGTATGTCAAAAACTTTAGATTTTTTACCATGATGTTGTCCCAGGTGTTGAGATGGTACAGCCCAAGTTTGAAGTCAATCGGGTTAACCGTGTAGGAGAAGCGGGCAAAAGTATGACCCCTGTAAATGTGCAAAAATGGGCCAAAATTGGACATTCAAATACTCATACCTCACTTCCTGTCTATTTTAGGGTACACATATCAAAGAGGTTTTTGTTCATCTGGATGTGCTACAGGTGCCACACAATTTTCGTAGCCATAGGACAATCGTAGCGGGACAGGGATCCGTTAAACCTATGTAGGTGGCGCTACAGAGCCATTTTTCTGTTATCATGTATGGCGACTTTAAAATATCAAATTTTTCGCCAGACCCGATCTGCGTGTAAAGTTTGGTGAGTTTTCGTTCATGTTTAGTGCCTCAAAAATGTGGTTGTTTGCGGAAAAGAATAATAACAAAGAACTAGAGCTGCGAGCAGCTATAAAGGGCCCTCGCAACCCGTGCCACGTTGGGGTATTTGCACATCGGGGTACTGGCACGTTAGGGTACTGTTTAGAGGTGGGAATCTTGGGGCACCTCACGATTCGATTGCGATTACGATTCAGAGGCTACGATTCGATTATAAAACGATTATTGATTTCCCCCCAGGCAGCAGAAAAAAAACAATGTATTTTGGTGCTTTTAATGTTTCGTACATTAGTTACAAAAATAGTACAAAAGTCCTCTCAGGCCTAAATAAACTACTATTTCAGTATCAAGTTAACAGTTCAAAACAGTAAATAAAATACTCAAGTCCTCATTCTGTAACAACAGCTTTTAAGTATATTCAGTCTTCAACAGAATAAAACATAGCATTGAGCAAAAATATATTATTTTTATCCACTCAAAAGTGCACTGAGATATAAATGAAAGACAATGTGAACTACTACTTCAATACAAATGCCTAAAAAAAAAAAAAGTGCTTTCCTGCTTTTTAAGTTGTGTAAAGATGAACATGTAAGCATTAAAGTTTCTCAGAGGTACAAAAAAAAAAACCTCAAGTGCTTTTCTGCTTTTTAACTTGTGTAAACATGAACGTGTAAACATTAAAGGGATCGTTCGGCTTTTTTAACATGAATCTCAATTTGATCCTCACCTCCCGTGTGTGCGATCAGCACTGACTTCTTTCTGACAGCGTTCGGTGACACGCGTTCATGTTCGACGTTGGACGAGAGGAAAATAGTCCAGCAAGCTGGCTGGGGTCTCGGAAATAAAGCCTTTTTCTTCTAAAAACTATTTGTTTTCAAAAGCGTGATACATTTCCACCACAATACTCTTTTCTGAATAAAGTCAGACGCCATTACCGCCAGCCACTACTTTTCTGTTCGTTCGTTCGTATCACTGCGCGGCGCCCTGTAGAACGCTAACCGACGCACTGCAGCCAGCTAGCTGATACTTCCGCCTGAAGTTGTTTGCCTTTTCGGAGCAGGTCTGATCTGACGAAGAGGTGGGTTGGTCAGCTCAGTCATGCTTGTTGTTGTTTTGAATGTCGAGGCGTGAGTTGTGGATGTGTACTCTCGGTCCGTCCCATTAAGCGTCCCGAAGACCGCGCGCGCTACTGCGTTTCAGTTCCGCGTACTTTCCGCTCCGGTCCACTTTTAGTTTCGGTTCCCTTGGCATATTTATATAATCGGAATTTGGACTTTTGTGAATCGTTCTCGATTGTTCCACGGCCGAATCGTGAATAATCTAAGAATCGGAAATTTTGCACACCTCTAGTACTGTTTCATAAGAAACCGTCTAAATTGTAAATGTTTTGCCATGCTTTTTGTGTTTGTTCACATTGCTATGGAATGCTTTGTCGAGGTATTCGGCTGATAGGTATGCCTCCCAATATTCACACATCTAGCTGAATCATATAAAAAAAAAAATCTTTGCAAACAATGCATCGCTACAGCAAAGGCGTGCCACGTTGGGGTACTTGCACGTCGGGGTACTGGCACGTTGGGGTACTGTCAAATAGGACAAGGACCATCTAAAATGTTTTTGACAAGCCTTGTGTGTGCAAAGTTTAATCAAAACGCAAAATATGGTGCGCAATTCCCAAAATAAATTCAAAATGGCGGACTTCCTTTTAGGTTTAGCATACAGCTACAGAATACTTTTTGTAGGTCTTAAGCTAATAGGTATGCCTCCCAGTTTTCACAAATCTAGGTCAAGTCATCTTTAGTTGTGTATCGCTTGAATCATACAATTGGAAATGCTCCATAAAAATGCATAGAGGGCGCTATTGAGCACATCGTTGGGTTACTTGCACGTCAGGGTACTGGCACGTTGGGGTACTGTTACATGGAACAAGGACCATTTAAAATGTTAATTTTTTCCTTGCCTTGTCTGTGCAAAGTTTAATGAAGAAGGCCAAAAATTATGTATAATTCCCAAAATAAAATCAAAATAGCGGACTTCCTCTTTGGTTTGGCAAATGGCTACATAATACTTTTTTGTAGGTCTAGCATAATCATACAATCGGAAATGCTTCATAAAAATGTCTAGAGGGCGCTATTTATTGCAAATTGCACAATAAATCTCTGAAAATTCATGTTCATGACAAGTCTGATGTGTTTGCAAAGTTTCATGAGTTTTCATGTGTATAAAAAAAAAAAAAAAAGCAGCACTTGACAACTGTTACATGGAACAAGGACCATTTAAAATGTTAGTTTTTTCCATGCCTTGTCTGTGCAAAGTTGAATGAAAAAGGCCAAAAATGATGTATAATTCCCAAAATAAAATCAAAATAGCGGACTTCCTCTTTGGTTTGGCAAATGGCTACATAATACTTTTTTGTAGGTCTAGCATAATCATACAATCGGAAATGCTTCATAAAAAGGTCTAGAGGGCGCTATTTATTGCAAATTGCACAATAAATCTCTGAAAATTCATGTTCATGACAAGTCTGATGTGTTTGCAAAGTTCCATGAGTTTTCATGTGTATAAAAAAAAAAGCAGCACTTGACAAACAATGTATTGCTATGGCAACAGCGTGTTACAAAATAAAAAACTTTAGATTACTTTGCATCTTAAACATCTTAAGATGAAACACACCAAGTTTGAAGACAGTCGGATAAATTTTGTAGGAGGGGTTCGTTAAAATATGACCCCTGAAAGTTTTTCCTTGCCCGGTTGGAGGGTTAGATCAGGGGATGTCGCAACTTGTTTGTGGTTAAGTGCTACAGAAGTAAATGTGTCTTAACAACCTCATGATTGAATGTGTTTTCAATTCTCTAGGATGTGATTGGATTGTATCAATTAAATGTTCTTATAACTGATTCAGTGAGTAGTAAAAATAGTGTGTCAAGTATAATGACATGAAATATAAGGAATACAAAAAACAAAACAAGAACCCTCTAAATTACACATTTTGTTCCAGGCTTTATGTGCGTGCATAGTTTGAGTATACACCTAGGTTTAGGCCAGGAGTGTTCAAACCTTTTGCAAAGAGGGCCGGGTATGGTAAGGTGAAAATGTGTGGGGCCTAATCAACCATTTAGTTTAGCCTGACATCATTTTTTTACATGCATATGTAAATATATATATGTGGACAAATGTGTACATATGTCTACAAATTTTTGTAGCTCGAGCTGCTTCGTCCAACTGGGAACGCTGCATTAAGAAGGATTTTTTTTCCCTTTGCCAACAGTGCATGCCACGACAACAGCGTGCGACGAAATAAAAAGCTTTCAATAACTTTTCATCGTCAACATCTTAAGATGAATCACACCAAGTTTGAAGATGATCGGATAAACTCTGTAGGAGGAGTTCGTTAAAATAAGACCCCTATGAAATGGCCAAAAAAATGGCAACATGTTCCAAAGTAAATCAAAATGGCAGACTTCCTGTTAGGTTTAGCATATGGTTCAAAAAGAGTTTTTTGTACCTCGAGGGCTGTTACATATGTCTTCAAATTTTGGTCACTCTAGGTGAAACGTACAGCCGGAAATGCTTCATTAAGTAAAAATTTTGAAATGCAAAATTTGATGCCCTGCCTCTGGCGGACTTCCTGTTAGGTTTAGCATATGGCACCAACAGGCTTTTTTGTAGATCATAGTCTGTTACATATGTGTACCAATTTTCGTAGCTCTAGATTAAACGTATAACCGGCAATACTTCAGATGAAACATGCCAAAGAATGAAGACAATCTGATAAGTTTTGTAGAAAATATGAGGCCTATAAAAGGCCCCCAAAAAATGGCTACAAATAGCAAAGTAAATCAAAATGCCGGACTTCCTGTTTGGCTTAGCATATGGTTCTAAAAGACTTTTTTGTACATCGTGGGCTCTTATGTATGCCTCCAAATTATCATTGCGCTAGGTGAAAGGTACAACCGGGAATGCTTCGTTAAAGAGGAGTTTTTTAGCTCAAAAAGTGATGCCCGGCCCTTGCGGGACTTCCTGTTGGGTTTAGCACAAAGCAGCAAGAGACTTTTTTGTACATCGTGGGCTGTTACATATGTCTACAAATTTTCGTAGCTCTAGCTGCTTCGTACAACTGAGAATTCTTCATTAAGAAGAATTTTTTTCCTTTGCAAACAAGTGCGTTTTTGCCATGCTTTGTGTTTTTAAAGTTTCATGGAAAGGCCAAAAACGATGCACAATTAACAAAATAAAATCAAAATGGATTGGCATATAGAATACTTTTTGAATATATTCGGCATGCCTGCCAAAATTCACACATCTAGCTGAATCATATAATCGGAAAGACTTCATAAAAATGTCTAGAGGGCGCTATTGAGCCATTTATTACAAATTGCACAACAAATCTCTAAATAAAATATTCATGTTCCAGACAGGTCTGGTGTGTGTGCAAAGTTTTGTGAGTTTTCACCCATATTTAGACTCTCAAAAAAGCATTTTTCTTCACAAACAATGCATGGCTACAGCAAAGGCGTGTGACAAAATAAAAAAATTCAATAACTTTTCATCTTAAATATCTTAAGATGAAACACGCCAAAGAATGAAGACGATCTGATAAGTTCTGTTGAAAATATGACCCCTATAAAAGGCCCCAAAAAATGGCTACAAATACCAAAGTAAATCAAAATTGCAGACTTCCTTTTTGATTCAGCATATGGCTTTAGGAACCTTTTTGTAAGTCTTAGGCTGATAGGTATCCCAATTTTTACAAATCTAGCTGAATCATAAAACACAAAACATTTGCAAAAGCTTCATAAGAATGTCTAGAGGGCGCTATTGAACCATTTATTGCAAATTGAATAAGAAATCTCTAAAATATTCATGCTGATGACAAGCCTGATGTGTGTGTAAAGTTTCATGAGTTTTTGCACATGTTTAGACCCCCCAAAAAAAAAGCAGCATTTTACTTGGCAAACAATGCATCGCCATGACAACGGCGTGCGACAAAATCAATAACTTTCGATAACTTTGCATCTTAAACATCTTAAGATGAAGCACACCAAGTTTAAAGACAGTCGGATAAATTTTGTAGGAGGAGTTCGTTAAAATATGACCCCTAAAAAAGGCCACAAAAAATGGCTACAAATCCCAACGTAAATCAAAATGGTGGACTTCCTGATTGGTTTAGCATATGGCTCCAAGAGACTTTTTTGTACATCCTGAGCTCTTATGTTTGCCTGCAAATTATCATAGCTTTAGGTGAAACGTACAACCAGGAATGCTTTGTCTGTTTAATCAAAACGCAAAATATGGTGTGCAATTTCCATGCATTGCTATGGCAACAGCGTGTGACAAAATAAAAAACTTTCGATTACTTTGCATCTTAAACATCTTAAGATGAAACATACCAAGTTTGAAGACAGTCGGATAAATTTTGTAGGAGGGGTTCGTTAAAATATGACCCCTGAAAAAGGCCACAAAAAATGGCAACAAATCCCATCATAAATCAAAATGGCGGACTTCCTGTTTGGTTTAGCACATGGTTCCAAGAGACTTTTTTGTACATCGTGGGCTCTTATGTATGCCTGCAAATTATCATAGCGCTAGGTGAAACGTACAACCGGGAATGCTTCGTTAAAGAGGAATTTTTTAGCTCAAAATGTGATGCCCGGCCCCTGGGGGACTTCCTGTTGCGTTTAGCACATGGCACCAAGAGACATTTTTGTACATCCTGGGCTGTTACATATGTCTACAATTTTTCGTCGCTCTAGCTGCTTCGTACAACTGGGAATGCTTCATTAAGAAGGATTTTTTTCCTTTGCAAAAAGTGCATGCCACGATAACAGCGTGTGACGAAATAAAAAACTTTCAATAACTTTTCATTTTCAACATCTTAAGATGAATCACACCAAGTTTGAAGATGATCGGATAAACTCTGTAGGAGCAGTTTGTTAAAATATGACTCCTATGAAATGGCCAAAAAAAATGGCAACACATTCCAAAGTAAATCAAAATGGCGGACGTCCTGTTAGGTTTAGCATATGGTTCAAAAAGAGTTTTTTGTACCTCGAGGGCTGTTATATACCTCTACAAATTTTGGTAACTCTAGGTGAAACGTACAGCCGGGTATGCTTTGTTAAAGAGGAGTTTTTTTTAGCTCAAAATGTGATGCCCGGCCCCTGGGGGACTTCCTGTTGGGTTTAGCACAGGGCACCAAGAGACTTTTTTGTACATCTTGGGCTGTTACATATGTCTACAAATTTTCGTAGCTCTAGCTGCTTCGTACAACTGGCAATGCTTCTTTAAGGATACTTTTTTTCCTTTGCAAACAGTGCATGCCATGACAACAGCGTGCGACGAAATACAAAGCTTTCAATAACTTTTCATCTTCAACATCTTAAGATGAATCACACCAAGTTTGAAGATGATCGGATAAACACTGTAGGAGGAGTTCGTTAAAATAAGACCCCAATGAAATGGCCAAAAAAATGGCAACACGTTCCAAAATAAATCAAAATGGTGGACTTCCTGTTAGGTTTAGCATATGGTTCAAAAAGAGTTTTTTGTAGGTCATAGTCTGTTGCATATGTGTACCAATTTTCGTAGATCTAGATTAAACGTACAACCGGCAATGCCTCGTGAAGTAAGAATTTTTAAACTCTAAATTTGATGCGCCGCCGCTGTCATATAGTATATCAAAAACTTTTCATTTTTCACAATGATGTTGTCCCAGGTGTTGAGATGGTACATCCCAAGTTTGAAGTCAATCGGGTTAACCGTGTAGGAGAAGCGGGCAAAAGTATGACCCCTGTAAATATGCAAAACTGGGCCAAAATTGGACATTTAAATACTCATACCTCACTTTCTGTCTATTTTAGGGTACACACTTCAAAGAGGTTTTTGTTCATTGGGATGTGCTACAGGTGCCACACAATTTTCATAGCCGTCGGACAATCGTAGCAGGACAGGGATCCGTTTAACCTATGTAGGGGGCGCTAAGGAGCCATTTTTCTGTTATCATGTATGGCGACTTTAAAATATCAAATTTTTCGCCAGGCCTGATGTGCGTGTAAAGTTTGGTGAGTTTTCGGTCACGTTTAGTGTCTCAAAAATGCGATTGTTTGCGGAGAAGAATAATAATAAGAACTAGAGCTGCGAGCAGCTATAAAGGGCCCTCGCAACCCGGGCCACGTTGGGGTATATGCAAGTCGGGGGACTTGCACGTTGGGGTACTGTTAAATAGACAAGGACCATGGAAAATAGAAATGCATTTGCCGTGCCTTGTGTGTAAAAAGGTGCAGTAAAAGGCCAAAAATGATGCACAATTCCCCAAATAAATTCAAAAGTGTGGACTTTCTGATGTGTGTGCAAAGTTTCATGAAAAGTCGCTCGTTTGATATTCAAAACCAGCATCTGTTTATTTGAAAACATTGCATGGCATAGAGATGGTGTGTGATCAAATAAAAAGCTTTTTGATGACTCTTAATGTGGTGTCGCTGTGCAACACATATGTATTCATGACATAGTGAAGTATTGTGACAGTTTTGTAGGGTCCAGCAAACAGTAAATGTGTGACAGTTATTCAAGAAAAAATGTAGCTTTGAAGCAGGCTAACCAATGACATCATCTAAAGGGGAAAAAAGCACATGAGCAAGCATAGGTATAAGTAGAGGAGAAAAAGAGATGAAAGAAGTGCGAGAGATGGAACAGGAGAGGAATGCAGCTGTTTATGTATAGCTGTTGTAACAGGACAGATTAAATAACACTTTAACCTGGGGTTAACAGCGCCCTAGGACAGATAAACTCTTTAGTGTAAAAGTTTTCTGGGACAGATGAATCCCTTGGGGTCAAAGAGTTTGGGTTAGCACATAGTCTGTCTTAGGATAATGTAACCTCCATGGATGAATTAGTCCTAGGACGCTTTGACCTGCGGGCTAAAACTTCAGGGGGGTTAACCTGTCCTGTTATATTGTGATCATCGTCTTCGTGCATGTCCTCAGTGGCTTCTTCTGTCTGTGTGGCAGCATTTGATACATCTGTAGAACAAAAAAGAATGAAGAATCATGTTAGATCTGTGAAGTTTGGTTGTCTTAGGTGTAGTTTACAGAACAGTCGTGTGCATATTTTTAGCATGGTAGTGTCTTAATACAAATGCATATTATGTAATGCACTGTATATGGATATTACAGACATAATATTTGACGGTGATCTTATATTCATAGTTTTTGCCCGTTAATAAATAATATAGCTAGTAAGTAATAAGACACGCAAAAATGGTATAGTTGAATCCTCTGGGTCAAAAAGCAATGTTTTAGGATTGTGTGATGAAATGATGAATAAAAGTAAGGATACGACAGGTACATAAATGGTTATATATACACACGGACATATATATTTATACAGTATAACAGTGCCGCATGTATTGGTTTTAAGGAAAGAGTTGAAAAGCAGTGTTCAGAAAAAAGCATAAGACGCACAAAGTACCATTTCACTACATGTAATAAGTTGTCAAGTAGACATGTGAATTAAGTGGTTAAGATAGTGGCTACTGTGCAAGTAAGCTTCAATTGTCTCTAAAAGGTTAGCATATGTGTTCTACATGATATCAATGGCTAGACGTGCTCGTGGAGAAACATTACAAACAGAAAAACACACTAAAGGTGCCTTTAACAAACCTGTTAATAAATGAGAACTTAATACATATATGTATGGCATACTGTATATGATTGAGAAAGTTGTCCTGTTTAGTTTATGTATTGTATACTTACGGAAAAAAGTTGGCAATCTTTGCGTATGGAGATGATTAGAGGGTCTTTATCAAAAGAGAATTTGCTTGTTAATTTGTGCATGTTCTGTAGAAAAGCAAAGGAGTAGAAATAAATACAGTATCATACTTCATAAACATACAAGAAATTTGTAGCTGTATTAACCATTGTTGGTATTTGAAGTGATAATTTAGGAATAGAAGTGTAGTGATTGCAGAATTTATAGAGTGCTTACCTTGTATGACTTTGTAGATGGAAATGTCTTTTGTTGAAAGAGCTCTTTGTTGTCTACTATATATGCAAGGACAAGCATAAGTAGGTGTGGTTATGAAGTACTTGACCATTGAAATAAAGCAGTGGTATCAAATGTATGGACCGTGGTTTGGCTCAGGCCTGCAAAGGGGTTTAATGTGGCACAAGAGATAATCTTGTAAGGTACAAAAAATAATAATAATATAATAGGTATGCCTCTGAGTTTTCACAAATCTAGGTCAAGTCAAGTCATCTTTAGTTATTTTGCGCTTGAATCATCCAATCGGAAATGCTCCATAAAAAATGTATAGAGGGTGCGATTTATTGCAAATTGCACAAGAAATCTCTAAAAATTCATGTTAATGACAAGTCTGATGTGTGTGCAAAGTTTCACGAGTTTTCACACATGTATAGATAAAAAAAAACAAAGCAGCACTTTACTTGGCAACCAATGCATCGCTATAGCAGCAGCGTGCGACAAAATAAAAAACTTTCGATAAATTTGCATCTTAAACATCTTAAGATGAAACACACCAAGTTTGAACACGGTCGGATGAATTTTGTAGGAGGAGTTAAAATATGACCCCTAAAAAAGGCCACAAAAAAAGTCTACAAATCCCATCATAAATCAAAATGGCGGACTTCCTGTTTGGTTTAGCACATGGTTCCAAGAGACTTTTTTGTACATCGTGGGCTCTTATGTATGCCTCTAAATTATCATAGCGCTAGGTGAAACGTACAACCGGGAATGCTTCGTTAAAGAGGAGTTTTTTAGCTCAAAATGTGATGCCCGGCCCCTACGGGACTTCCTGTTGGGTTTAGCACATGGCACCAAGAGACTTTTTTGTACATCGTGGGCTGTTACATTTGTCTCCAAATTTTCGTAGCTCTAGCTGCTTCGTACAACTGGGAATGCTTCATTAAGAAGGAATTTTTTCCTTTGCAAACTGTGCATGCCACGGCAACAGCGTGCGACAAAATAAAAAGCTTTCAATAACTTTTCATCTTCAACATCTTAAGATGAATCACACCAAGTTTGGAGATGATCGGATAAACTCTGTAGGAGGAGTTCGTTAAAATAAGACCCCTATGAAATGGCCCAAAAAATGGCAACACGTTCCAAAGTAAATCAAAATGGCGGACTTCCTGTTCGGATTAGCATATGGTTCAAAAAGAGTTTTTTGTACCTTGAGGGCTGTTACATATGTCTTCAAATATTGGTAACTCTAGGTGAAATGTACAGCCGGGAATGCTTCATTAAGTTAGAATTTTGAAACACAAAATTTGATGCCTCGCCTCTGGCGGACTTCCTGTTAGGTTTAGCATATGGCACCAACAGGCTTTTTTGTAGATCATAGTCTGTTACATATGTGTACCAATTTTCGTAGCTCTAGATTAAACGTACCACCGGCAATGCTTCGTTAAGTAAGAATTTTGAAACTGTAAATTTGATGCCCCGCCACCGTCATATAGTATGTCAAAAACTTTAGATTTTTTACCATGATGTTGTCCCAGGTGTTGAGATGGTACAGCCCAAGTTTGAAGTCAATCGGGTTAACCGTGTAGGAGAAGCGGGGCAAAAGTATGACCCCTGTAAATGTGCAAAAATGGGCCAAAATTGGACATTCAAATACTCATACCTCACTTCCTGTCTATTTTAGGGTACACATATCAAAGAGGTTTTTGTTCATCTGGATGTGCTACAGGTGCCACACAATTTTCGTAGCCATAGGACAATCGTAGCGGGACAGGGATCCGTTAAACCTATGTAGGTGGCGCTACAGAGCCATTTTTCTGTTATCATGTATGGCGACTTTAAAATATCAAATTTTTCGCCAGACCCGATCTGCGTGTAAAGTTTGGTGAGTTTTCGTTCATGTTTAGTGCCTCAAAAATGTGGTTGTTTGCGGAAAAGAATAATAACAAAGAAAAAGAAGAAGAAGAAGAAGAAGAAGAATAACTAGAGCTGCGAGCAGCTATAAAGGGCCCTCGCAACCCGGGCCACGTTGGGGTACTTGCACGTCGGGGTACTGGCACGTTGGGGTACTGTCAAATAGGACAAGCACCATCTAAAATGTTTTTGACAAGCCTTGTGTGTGCAAAGTTTAATCAAAACGCAAAATATGGTGCGCAATTCCCAAAATAAATTCAAAATGGCGGACTTCCTTTTAGGTTTAGCATACGGCTACAGAATACTTTTTGTAGGTCTTAAGCTAATAGGTATGCCTCCCAGTTTTCACAAATCTAGGTCAAGTCATCTTTAGTTGTGTATCGCTTGAATCATACAATTGGAAATGCTCCATAAAAATGCATAGAGGGCGCTATTGAGCACAACGTTGGGTTACTTGCACGTCAGGGTACTGGCACGTTGGGGTACTGTTACATGGAACAAGGACCATTTAAAATGTTAGTTTTTTCCATGCCTTGTCTGTGCAAAGTTTAATGAAAAAGGCCAAAAATGATGTATAATTCCCAAAAAAAATCAAAATAGCGGACTTCCTCTTTGGTTTGGCAAATGGCTACATAATACTTTTTTGTAGGTCTAGCATAATCATACAATCGGAAATGCTTCATAAAAATGTCTAGAGGGCGCTATTTATTGCAAATTGCACAATAAATCTCTGAAAATTCATGTTCATGACAAGTCTGATGTGTTTGCAAAGTTTCATGAGTTTTCATGTGTATAAAAAAAAAAAAACCCAGCACTTGACAAACAATGCATTGCTATGGCAACAGCGTGTTACAAAATAAAAAACTTTCGATTACTTTGCATCTTAAACATCTTAAGATGAAACACACCAAGTTTGAAGACAGTCGGATAAATTTTGTAGGAGGGGTTCGTTAAAATATGACCCCTGAAAAAGGCCACAAAAAATGGCAACAAATCCCATCATAAATCAAAATGGCAGACTTCCTGTTTGGTTTAGCACATGGTTCCAAGAGACTTTTTTGTACATCATGGGCTCTTATGTATGCCTGCAAATTATCATAGCGCTAGGTGAAACGTACAACCGGGAATGCTTCGTTAAAGAGGAGTTTTTAGCTCAAAATGTGATGCCCGGCCCCTGGGGGACTTCCTGTTGGGTTTAGCACATGGCACCAAGAGACTTTTTTGTACATCCTGGGCTGTTACATATGTCTACAATTTTTCGTCGCTCTAGCTGCTTCGTACAACTGGGAATGCTTCATTAAGAAGGATTTTTTTCCTTTGCAAAAAGTGCATGCCACGACAACAGCGTGCGACGAAATAAAAAGCTTTCAATCACTTTTCATCGTCAACATCTTAAGATGAATCACACCAAGTTTGAAGATGATCGGATAAACTCTGTAGGAGGAGTTCGTTAAAATAAGACCCCTATGAAATGGCCAAAAAAATGGCAACATGTTCCAAAGTAAATCAAAATGGCAGACTTCCTGTTAGGTTTAGCATATGGTTCAAAAAGAGTTTTTTGTACCTCGAGGGCTGTTACATATGTCTTCAAATTTTGGTCACTCTAGGTGAAACGTACAGCCGGAAATGCTTCATTAAGTAAAAATTTTGAAATGCAAAATTTGATGCCCTGCCTCTGGCGGACTTCCTGTTAGGTTTAGCATATGGCACCAACAGGCTTTTTTGTAGATCATAGTCTGTTACATATGTGTACCAATTTTCCTAGCTCTAGATTAAACGTATAACCGGCAATACTTCAGATGAAACATGCCAAAGAATGAAGACAATCTGATAAGTTTTGTAGAAAATATGAGGCCTATAAAAGGCCCCCAAAAAATGGCTACAAATAGCAAAGTAAATCAAAATGCCGGACTTCCTGTTTGGCTTAGCATATGGTTCTAAAAGACTTTTTTGTACATCGTGGGCTCTTATGTATGCCTCCAAATTATCATAGCGCTAGGTGAAAGGTACAACCGGGAATGCTTCGTTAAAGAGGAGTTTTTTAGCTCAAAAAGTGATGCCCGGCCCTTGCGGGACTTCCTGTTGGGTTTAGCACAAAGCAGCAAGAGACTTTTTTGTACATCGTGGGCTGTTACATATGTCTACAAATTTTCGTAGCTCTAGCTGCTTCGTACAACTGAGAATTCTTCATTAAGAAGAATTTTTTTCCTTTGCAAACAAGTGCATGCCACGACAACAGCGTGCAGCGAAATAAAAAGCTTTCAATAACTTTTCATCTTCAACATCTTAAGATGAATCACACCAAGTTTGAAGATGATCGGATAAACTCTGTAAGATGAGTTCGTTAAAATAGGACCGCTATGAAATGGCCAAAAAAATGGGAACACGTTCCAAAGTCAATCAAAATGGTGGACTTTCTGTTAGGTTTAGCATATGGTTAAAAAGAGTTTTTTGTACCTTGAGGGCTGTTACATATGTCTTTAAATTTTGGTAACTCTAGGTGAAACGTACAGCCGGGAATGCTTCATTAAGTAAGAATTTTGAAACTCAAAATTTGATGCCCCGCCTCTGGCGGACTTCCTGTTGGGTTTAGCATATGGCACCAACAGACTTTTTTGTAGGTCATAGTCTGTTACATATGTGTACCAATTTTCGTAGCTCTAGGTTAAACATACAACCGGCAATACTACGTTTAGTAAGAGTTTTGAAACTCTAAATTTGATGCCCCACCGCCGTCATATAGTATGTCGAAAACTTTAGATTTTTTACCATGGTGTTGTCCCAGGTCTTGAGATGGTACATCCCAAGTTTGAAGTCAATTGGATTAACCGTGTAGGAGAAGCAGGCAAAAGTATGACCCCTGTAAATGTGCAAAAATTGGCCAAAATTGGACATTTAAATACTCATATCTCACTTCCTGTCTATTTTAGGGTACACACATCAAAGAGGTTTTTGTTCATCTGGATGTGCTACAGGTGCCACACAATTTTCATAGCCGTCGGACAATCGTAGCGGGCCAGGGATCTGTTTAACCTATGTAGGTGGCGCTATGGAGCCATTTTTCTGTTATCACCTATGGCGACTTTAAAATATCAAATTTTTCGCCAGGCCTGACGTGTGTGTAAAGTTTGGTGAGTTTTCGTTCACGTTTAGTGTCTCAAAAATGTGATTGTTTGCGGAAAAGAATAATAACAAAAAATAAAAAGAAGAATAATAAGAATTCCTTGAAAAACAATAGGGACCTCGCAGCGGTCGCTGCTCGGGCCCTAATAAGAATTCCTTCAGGAACAATAGGGACCTCGCAGCGGTCGCTGCTCGGGCCCTAACTAGAGCTGCGAGCAGCTATAAAGGGCCCTCGCAACCCGTGCCACGTTGGGGTATTAGCACGTCGGGGTACTGGCACGTTAGGGTACTGTTTCATAAGAAACCGTCTAAATTGTAAATGTTTTGCCATGCTTTTTGTGTTTGTTCACATTGCTATGGAATGCTTTGTCGAGGTATTCGGCTGATAGGTATGCCTCCCAATATTCACACATCTAGCTGAATCATATAAAAAAAAAAATTCTTTGCAAACAATGCATCGCTACAGCAAAGGCGTGCCACGTTGGGGTACTTGCACGTCGGGGTACTGGCACGTTGGGGTACTGTCAAATAGGACAAGGACCATCTAAAATGTTTTTGACAAGCCTTGTGTGTGCAAAGTTTAATCAAAACGCAAAATATGGTGCGCAATTCCCAAAATAAATTCAAAATGGCGGACTTCCTTTTAGGTTTAGCATACGGCTACAGAATACTTTTTGTAGGTCTTAAGCTAATAGGTATGCCTCCCAGTTTTCACAAATCTAGGTCAAGTCATCTTTAGTTGTGTATCGCTTGAATCATACAATTGGAAATGCTCCATAAAAATGCATAGAGGGCGCTATTGAGCACAACGTTGGGTTACTTGCACGTCAGGGTACTGGCACGTTGGGGTACTGTTACATGGAACAAGGACCATTTAAAATGTTAGTTTTTTCCATGCCTTGTCTGTGCAAAGTTTAATGAAGAAGGCCAAAAATTATGTATAATTCCCAAAATAAAATCAAAATAGCGGACTTCCTCTTTGGTTTGGCAAATGGCTACATAATACTTTTTTGTAGGTCTAGCATAATCATACAATCGGAAATGCTTCATAAAAATGTCTAGAGGGCGCTATTTATTGCAAATTGCACAATAAATCTCTGAAAATTCATGTTCATGACAAGTCTGATGTGTTTGCAAAGTTTCATGAGTTTTCATGTGTATAAAAAAAAAAAAAAGCAGCACTTGACAACTGTTACATGGAACAAGGACCATTTAAAATGTTAGTTTTTTCCATGCCTTGTCTGTGCAAAGTTGAATGAAAAAGGCCAAAAATGATGTATAATTCCCAAAATAAAATCAAAATAGCGGACTTCCTCTTTGGTTTGGCAAATGGCTACGTAATACTTTTTTGTAGGTCTAGCATAATCATACAATCGGAAATGCTTCATAAAAAGGTCTAGAGGGCGCTATTTATTGCAAATTGCACAATAAATCTCTGAAAATTCATGTTCATGACAAGTCTGATGTGTTTGCAAACTTCCATGAGTTTTCATGTGTATAAAAAAAAAAAGCAGCACTTGACAAACAATGCATTGCTATGGCAACAGCATGTTACAAAATAAAAAACTTTCGATTACTTTGCATCTTAAACATCTTAAGATGAAACACACCAAGTTTGAAGACAGTCGGATAAATTTTGTAGGAGGGGTTCGTTAAAATATGACCCCTGAAAGTTTTTCCTTGCCCGGTTGGAGGGTTAGATCAGGGGATGTCGCAACTTGTTTGTGGTTAAGTGCTACAGAAGTAAATGTGTCTTAACAACCTCATGATTGAATGTGTTTTCAATTCTCTAGGATGTGATTGGATTGTATCAATTAAATGTTCTTATAACTGATTCAGTGAGTAGTAAAAATAGTGTGTCAAGTATAATGACATGAAATATAAGGAATACAAAAAACAAAACAAGAACCCTCTAAATTACACATTTTGTTCCAGGCTTTATGTGCGTGCATAGTTTGAGTATACACCTAGGTTTAGGCCAGGAGTGTTCAAACCTTTTGCAAAGAGGGCCGGGTATGGTAAGGTGAAAATGTGTGGGGCCTAATCAACCATTTAGTTTAGCCTGACATAATTTTTTTACATGCATATGTAAATATATATATGTGGACAAATGTGTACATATGTCTACAAATTTTTGTAGCTCGAGCTGCTTCGTCCAACTGGGAACGCTGCATTAAGAAGGATTTTTTTTTCCTTTGCCAACAGTGCATGCCACGACAACAGCGTGCGACGAAATAAAAAGCTTTCAATAACTTTTCATCGTCAACATCTTAAGATGAATCACACCAAGTTTGAAGATGATCGGATAAACTCTGTAGGAGGAGTTCGTTAAAATAAGACCCCTATGAAATGGCCAAAAAAATGGCAACATGTTCCAAAGTAAATCAAAATGGCAGACTTCCTGTTAGGTTTAGCATATGGTTCAAAAAGAGTTTTTTCTACCTCGAGGGCTGTTACATATGTCTTCAAATTTTGGTCACTCTAGGTGAAACGTACAGCCGGAAATGCTTCATTAAGTAAAAATTTTGAAATGCAAAATTTGATGCCCTGCCTCTGGCGGACTTCCTGTTAGGTTTAGCATATGGCACCAACAGGCTTTTTTGTAGATCATAGTCTGTTACATATGTGTACCAATTTTCGTAGCTCTAGATTAAACGTATAACCGGCAATACTTCAGATGAAACATGCCAAAGAATGAAGACAATCTTTGACAAGTTTTGTAGAAAATATGAGGCCTATAAAAGGCCCCCAAAAAATGGCTACAAATAGCAAAGTAAATCAAAATGCCGGTCTTCCTGTTTGGCTTAGCACATGGTTCTAAAAGACTTTTTTGTACATCGTGGGCTCTTATGTATGCCTCCAAATTATCATAGCGCTAGGTGAAAGGTACAACCGGGAATGCTTCGTTAAAGAGGAGTTTTTTAGCTCAAAAAGTGATGCCCGGCCCTTGCGGGACTTCCTGTTGGGTTTAGCACAAAGCAGCAAGAGACTTTTTTGTACATCGTGGGCTGTTACATATGTCTACAAATTTTCGGAGCTCTAGCTGCTTCGTACAACTGAGAATTCTTCATTAAGAAGAATTTTTTTCCTTTGCAAACAAGTGCATGCCACGACAACAGCGTGCAGCGAAATAAAAAGCTTTCAATAACTTTTCATCTTCAACATCTTAAGATGAATCACACCAAGTTTGAAGATGATCGGATAAACTCTGTAAGAGGAGTTCGTTAAAATAGGACCCCTATGAAATGGCCAAAAAAATGGGAACACGTTCCAAAGTAAATCAAAATGGTGGACTTTCTGTTAGGTTTAGCATATGGTTCAAAAAGAGTTTTTTGTACCTTGAGGGCTGTTACATATGTCTTTAAATTTTGGTAACTCTAGGTGAAACGTACAGCCGGGAATGCTTCATTAAGTAAGAATTTTGAAACTCAAAATTTGATGCCCCGCCTCTGGCGGACTTCCTGTTGGGTTTAGCATATGGCACCAACAGACTTTTTTGTAGGTCATAGTCTGTTACATATGTGTACCAATTTTCGTAGCTCTAGGTTAAACATACAACCGGCAATACTACGTTTAGTAAGAGTTTTGAAACTCTAAATTTGATGCCCCACCGCCGTCATATAGTATGTCGAAAACTTTAGATTTTTTACCATGGTGTTGTCCCAGGTCTTGAGATGGTACATCCCAAGTTTGAAGTCAATTGGATTAACCGTGTAGGAGAAGCAGGCAAAAGTATGACCCCTGTAAATGTGCAAAAATTGGCCAAAATTTGACATTTAAATACTCATATCTCACTTCCTGTCTATTTTAGGGTACACACATCAAAGAGATTTTTGTTCATCTGGATGTGCTACAGGTGCCACACAATTTTCATAGCCGTCGGACAATCGTTGCGGGCCAGGGATCTGTTTAACCTATGTAGGTGGCGCTATGGAGCCATTTTTCTGTTATCACCTATGGCGACTTTAAAATATCAAATTTTTCGCCAGGCCTGACGTGTGTGTAAAGTTTGGTGAGTTTCCGTTCACGTTTAGTGTCTCAAAAATGTGATTGTTTGCGGAAAAGAATAATAACAAATAAAAAGAAGAATAATAAGAATTCCTTGAAAAACAATAGGGACCTCGCAGCGGTCGCTGCTCGGGCCCTAATAATAAGAAGAAGAATTCCTACAAAAACAATAGGGCCTCGCAGCGGCACCGCCGCCGCCGCTGCTCGGGCCCTAATAATAAGAAGAATTCCTACAAAAACAATAGGGCCTCGCAGCGGCACCGCCGCCGCCGCTGCTCGGGCCCTAATAATAATAATAACTAGAGCTGCGAGCAGCTATAAAGGGCCCTCGCAACCCGGGCCACGTTGGGGTATTTGCACGTCGGGGTACTGGCATGTTGGGGTACTGTCAAATAGGAAACCATCTAAATTTTAAACGTTTTTGCCATGCTTTGTGTTTGTAAAGTTTCATGGAAAGGCCAAAAATGATGCACAATTAACAAAATAAAATCAAAATGGATTGGCACATGGCTATATAGAATACTTTTTGAATATATTAGGCATGCCTGCCAATATTCACACATCTAGATGAATCATATAATCGGAAAGACTTCATAAAAATTTCTAGAGGGCGCTATTGAAGCATTTATTGCAAATTTAATAAGAAATCTCTAAAATATTCATGGTTATGACAAGCCTGATGTGTGTGTAAAGTTTCATGAGTTTTTGCAGATGTTTAGACCAAAAAAAAAAAAGCAGCATTTTACTTGGCAAACAATCCATCGCCATGAAACGGCGTGCGACAAAATAAATAACTTCCGATAACTTTGTATCTTAAACATCTTAAGATGAAGCACACCAAGTTTGAAGACAGTCGGATAAATTTTGTAGGAGGAGTTCGTTAAAATATGACCCCTAAAAAAGGCCACAAAAAATGGCTACAAATCCCAACGTAAATCAAAATGGCGGACTTCCTGTTTGGTTTAGCAGATGGTTCCAAGAGACTTTTTTGTACATCGTGGGCTCTTATGTATGCCTCTAAATTATCATAGCGCTAAGTGAAACGTACAACCGGGAATGCTTCGTTAAAGAGGAGTTTTTTACCTCAAAATGTGATGACCGGCCCCTACGGGACTTCCTGTTGGGTTTAGCACATGGCACCAAGAGACTTTTTTGTACATCGTGGGCTGTTAAATTTGTCTCCAAATTTTCGTAGCTCTAGCTGCTTCGTACAACTGGGAATGCTTCATTAAGAGGGAATTTTTTCCTTCGCAATCTGTGCATGCCACGGCAACAGCGTGCGACGAAATAAAAAGCTTTCAATAACTTTTCATCTTCAACATTTTAAGATGAATCACACCAAGTTTGGAGATGATCGGATAAACTCTGTAGGAGGAGTTCGTTAAAATAAGACCCCTATGAAATGGCCCAAAAAATGGCAACACGTTCCAAAGTAAATCAAAATGGCGGACTTCCTGTTCGGTTTAGCATATGGTTCAAAAAGAGTTTTTTGTACCTTGAGGGCTGTTACATATGTCTTCAAATGTTGGTAACTCTAGGTGAAATGTACAGCCGGGAATGCTTCATTAAATAAGAATTTTGAAACACAAAATTTGATGCCTCGCCTCTGGCGGACTTCCTGTTAGGTTTAGCATATGGCACCAACAGGCTTTTTTTGTAGATCATAGTCTGTTACATATGTGTACCAATTTTCGTGGCTCTCAATTAAACGTACCACCGGCAATGCTTAGTTAAGTAAGAATTTTGAAACTGTAAATTTGATGCCCCGCCACCGTCATATAGTATGTCAAAAACTTTAGATTTTTTACCATGATGTTGTCCCAGGTGTTGAGATGGTACAGCCCAAGTTTGAAGTCAATCGGGTTAACCGTGTAGGAGAAGCGGGCAAAAGTATGACCCCTGTAAATGTGCAAAAATGGGCCAAAATTGGACATTCAAATACTCATACCTCACTTCCTGTCTATTTTAGGGTACACATATCAAAGAGGTTTTTGTTCATCTGGATGTGCTACAGGTGCCACACAATCTTCGTAGCCATCGGACAATCGTAGCGGGACAGGGATCCGTTAAACCTATGTAGGTGGCGCTACAGAGCCATTTTTCTGTTATCATGTATGGCGACTTTAAAATATCAAATTTTTCGCCAGGCCCGATCTGCGTGTAAAGTTTGGTGAGTTTTCGTTCATGTTTAGTGCCTCAAAAATGTGGTTGTTTGCGGAAAAGAATAATAACAAAGAAAAAGAAGAAGAAGAAGAAGAAGAAGAAGAAGAAGAAGAATTCCTTCAGGAACAATAGGGACCTCGCAGCGGTCGCTGCTCGGGCCCTAATAATAATAATTCTTACAAAAACAAGAGGGACCTCGCAGCGGTCGCTGCTCGGGCCCTAACTAGAGCTGCGAGCAGCTATAAAGGGCCCTCGCAGCCAGGGCCATGCTGGGGTACTTGCACGTTGGGGTACTTGCACGTTGGGGTACTTGCACATTGGGGTACTGGCACATTGGAAGCAGAATGTCTTTGAAAATGGCATGATAAACCATTACATGTGAATTTTTTTGTTCTTTTTTTGCCAGGTGTGATGAGTGTGTCAAGCTCAATGGGTTTTGGTGATTGTTAAGATCTGCAAAAATCAGCGTCTTTTTTTATTTTTAGGCAATGAGTTGCCCTGATTTGTATTTTTCGTAAAAGTACATATACACACATCATCACTCGTACTCATTGCACAATGTTGCTTTTATTGTCCATAGAGGCGATCAAAAAAAATGAAACTAAAGAAAAAAAAAATACATATGTTTGGATCTATCAGATGCCAGTAAACATATTGAGCGGTGGAAAGTAAAAGAATATTCATAAATGACTTAGTTATCACACTTACAATGAGTTTACAATTTTTGTAAAAATACAATAAGTGAGGCTTTTTTTTTTTGTATACCTCAAGGACGAGGTGGCGCTGCATATATAACTGAATGTTGTCATAGAGATACCTTCAGGCCTTGACTATAAATATACATTTCAAGTATGGGATTTTTTAGAGGATGTACCTGGGAGTTATTCAGCATATCCTTCATTCACGATATTGCTTTTAATGTTCATAGAGGCTATCAAAAATACATAAAACTAAATAACAAAAATATGTATGTTTGGTTAGGTCTGATGCCAGTGAACATTTTGAGTGGTGCAAAGTAAAAGAATATTCATAAATGACTTAGTTATCACACTTAGAATGAGTTTACAATTTTTGTAAAAATACCGTAAGTGTTTTTTTTTTTTTTTCATGCCTCAAGGGCTAGGTGGCGCTGCATATATAATTGAATGTTGTCATCGAGATACCTTCAAGCCTTGACGATAAACATACATGTCAAGTTTGGGATTGTTTGGAGCATGTACTGGGGAGTTATTAAGCATATCCTTTTTCAGTGGGAAACACAAATTTTGATGCCCCGACCTCATCATATAGTATTTCGAAAAGTAAAAATGTTTCCCCCTGTCATTGGCTCAGGTCTTGACATGGTCCAGGCCAAGTCTTAACTCAGTCGGATGAAACGTGTAGGAGAAGTGGGCAAAAGTCTGCCCCTTGTGAATGTGCAAAAATTGTCAAAAATGGGACATTCAAAAATTCGTAGCTCACTTCCTGTTCATTTTAGCATATGGGTCCAAGACTTTTTTGTAGGTCTTGGGCTCCCTCATACACCTAAAAATATTCGTCGTTCTTGCTTAAACGTACAACCGGGGCTGCTTCGTTAAAAACTTCTAGGGGGTGCTATTGAGTCATTTTTGTAAAAATAGCACAATCAACAATAAAATATTGCTCATTTTACCAGGCCAGATGTGTGTGCCAAGTTTCATGAGTTTCTGTGCATGTTTAGACCCTCAAAACTGGCGTTGTTTTCTTGGCGAACAGCGCTTAGCCACACCCACAGCAATTCGCGAAAACTCACAAACTTCGTGTTGTGACATCATGAAGGCCGAAACCCTCATCTGAGCAAATATGAGGTAGGTCCAGTTAACGTGTTTGGAGAAAAACGTAGAAGAAAATTCGTAATAAAAAAAATTGCCACTAGGTGGCGCTATCAGTTAGATGAAATATAAGTCAGTAGATGTTTTTAGGGCTGGACTCTCATCAAATGTGTGAAATTTTGAGAAGATAGGATCATCTCGGTCAAGTTAATGCAGCTTTTATTTTCACGAAAAATCTTCAGACTTTGCGTCACCGTAGCGGCCACGCCCTTTGGCGAAAAGTTACAATATTGGGTGTGGGGCATGATCAACATCTTAAGCCTTTTCTGACCAATTTTCAAATGGATCCCTTCAACAAGCTCAGCACAGTAGCTAAAAACGTAAAGTATGACATTTATTGTAACCACTAGGTGGCGCTATATGTATAACTGAATTTTATCATATAGATGTTTTCAGGCCATGACTATTACGTTGCCTGAGAAGTTTGAGATTTTTTGGAGCTTGAACATGGGAGTTATTAAGCATTTGCTCTTTCTGGACAAATGAAATTTTAAAGGCAATATTTGATGCCCCGCCCCCGTCATATAGTATTTCAAAAAGGCAAGATGTTTTGCCCAGTTTTTCTCTCAGGTCTTGAGATGATAAATGCCAAGTTTGAAGTCAATTGGATGAAAAATGTTTGCAAAGGGGGAAAAAGCATGACCACAGTGAATGTGCCAAAATAGGCCAAAATTGGACATAAAAAAATTCATAGCTCACTTCCTGTACATTTTAGCTACATGGTCCCAATAGACTTTTTTGTGCGTCTCGGGGTGCTACACGTGCCTGCCAATTTTTGTTGCTCTAGCTCAAACGTGCCGGGCTTGGTTTTTATTTTTCTACGCTAGGGGGCGCTATCGAGTCGCATTGTTATGACGACTTAATAATATCAAATTTTTCGCCGGGCCTGAGGAGTGTGCAAAGTTCGGTGAGTTTTCGTGAATGTTTAGGTACCCAAAATCGCGATCGTTTGCGGAGAATAAAGAATAATAATAATAACTAGAGCTGCGAGCAGCTATAAAGGGCCCTCGCAGCCCGGGCCACGTTGGGGTCCTTGCACGTTGGGGTACTTGCACGTTGGGGTACTGGCACGTTGGGGTACTGGCATATTAGAAGTAAAATTTCTTTGAAAATGGCATAATAAACGTTTACATGTAGAATATTTTTTTTGCCAGTGTCTGTCAAGCTCAACGGATTTTGGTGATTGTTAAGACCTGCAAAAATCAGCGTCCTTATTTATTTTTAGGCAATGAGTTGCCCTGATTGGTATTTTTTTGTAAAAGTGTATATACACATCATCGCTCGTTGTACTCATTGCACAATGTTTACTTTTATTGTCCAAAGGGGAAATCAAAAATGAATAAAACAAAATGGAAACGTACATACGTTTGGATCGGTGTGAAGCCAGTGAACAATTTGAGTGGTGGAAACTAAAAGAATATTCATAAATGACTTAGTTATCACACTTAGAATGAGTGTACATTTTTTGTACAAAATACCGTATGTGGGGTATTTTTTTAATTTTTTTTATATAAGCCTCAACGGCTAGGTGGCGCTGTATTTATAACTGAATGTTGTCATAGAGATACCTTCAGGCCTTGATTATAAGCATACATGTCAAGTGTGGGATTTTTTTTGGAGCATGTACCGTGGAGTTATTAAGCATATCCTTCATTCACGATATTGCTTTTAATGTCCATAGAGGCTATCAAAAATAAATAAAAAAATATATATGTTTGGATAAGTCTGATGCCAGTGAACATTTTGAGTGGTGGAAACTAAAAGAATATTCATAAATGACTTCGTTATCACACTTAGAATGAGTTTACATTTTTTGTACAACATACCGTATGTGGGGTATTTTTTTTTCATGCCTCAAGGGCTAGGTGGCGCTGCATATATAACTGAATGTTGTCATAGAGATAACTTCAGGCCTTGACGATAAACATACATGTCAAGTTTGGGATTTTTTGGAGCATGTACCGGGGAGTTATCAAGCATATCCTTTTTCATTGCGAAACACAAATTTTGATGCCCCGCCCTCATCATATAGTATTTCGAAAAGTCAAAATTTTTTCCCCCTGTCGTTGGCTCAGGTCTTGACATGGTCCAGGCCAAGTCTTAACTCAGTCGGATGAAACGTGTAGGAGAGGTGGGCAAAAGTCTGCCCCCTGTGAATGTGCAAAAATCGTCAAAAATGGGACATTCAAAAATTCGTAGCTCACTTCCTGTTCATTTTAGCATATGGGTCCAAGAGACTTTTTTGTAGGTCTTTGGCTCCCTCATACACGTAAAAATTTTCGTAGATCTTGCTTAAACGTACAATCGGGGCTGCTTCGTTAAAAATTTCTAGGGGGCGCTATTGAGTCATTTTTGTAAAAATAGCACAATCAACAATAAAATAGTGTTCATTTTACCAGGCCAGATGTGTGTGCCAAGTTTCATGAGTTTCTGCGCATGTTTAGACCCTCAAAACTGGCGTTGTTTTCTTGGCGAACAGTGCTTAGCCACGCCCACAGCGATTCGCGAAAACTCACAAACTTCGTGTTGTGACATCATGAAGGCTGAAACCCTCATCTGAGCAAATATGAGGTTGGTCCAGTTAACGTGTTTGGAGAAAAAATGTACAAGAAAATTCGTAAGAAAAAAAATTGCCACTAGGTGGCGCTATCAGTAAGATGAAATATAAGTTCGTAGATGTCTTTAGGGCTGGACTCTCATCAAATGTGTGAAATTTTGAGAAGATAGGATCATCTCGGTCAAGTTCATGCAGCTTTTATTGTCACGAAAAATCTTCAGACTTTGCGGCACCGTAGCGGCCACGCCCTTTGGCGAAAAGTTACAATATTCGGTGTGGGGCATGATCAACATCTTAAGGCTTTTCTGACCAACTTTCAACTGGATCCCTTCAACGAGCTCAGCGCAGTAGCTAAAAACGTAAAGTATGACATTTATTATCACCACTAGGTGGCGCTATATGTATAACTGAATTTTATCATATAGATGTTTTCAGGCCGTGACTATTACGTTGCCTGAGAAGTTTGAGATTTTTTGGAGCTTGAACATGGGAGTTATTAAGCATTTGCTCTTTCTGGACAAATGAAATTTTAAAGACAATATTTGATGCCCCGCCCCCATCATATAGTATTTCGAAAAGGCAAGACTTTTTGCCCAGTTGTTCTCTCAGGTCTTGAGATGATAAATGCCAAGTTTGATGTGAATTGGATGAAAAATGTTTGCAGAGGGGGAAAAAGCATGACCACAGTGAATGTGCCAAAATAGGCCAAAATTGGACATAAAAAAATTCATAGCTCATTTCCTGTACATTTTAGCTACATGGTCCCAATAGACTTTTTTGTGCGTCTCGGGGTGCTACACGTGCCTGCCAATTTTCGTTGCTCTAGCTCAAACGTGCCAGGCTTGGTTTTTATTTTTCTACGCTAGGGGGCGCTATAGAGTCGCGTTGTTATGACGACTTCATAATATAAAATTTTTCGCCGGGCCTGAGGAGTGTGCAAAGTTTGGTGAGTTTTCGTGAATGTTTAGGTACTCAAAAATGCGATCGTTTACGGAGAAGAAGAAGAAGAATAATAATAACTAGAGCTGCGAGCAGCTATAAAGGGCCCTCGCAGCCCGGGCCACGTTGGGGTCCTTGCACGTTGGGGTACTTGCACGTTGGGGTACTGGCACGTTGGGGTACTGGCATATTGGAAGCAAAATTTCTTTGAAAATGGCATAATAAACGTTTACATGTAGATATTGTTTTGCCAGTGTGTGTGTCAAGCTCAACGGGTTTTGGTGATTGTTAAGACCTGCAAAAATCAGCGTCCTTTTTTATTTTTAGGCAATGAGTTGCCCTGATTGGTATTTTTTTGTAAAAGTGTATATACACATCATCGCTCGTTGTACTCATTGCACAATGTTACTTTTATTGTCCAAAGGGGCAATCAAAAATGAATAAAACAAAATGGAAACGTACATACGTTTGGATCGGTGTGAAGCCAGTGAACAATTTGAGTGGTGGAAACTAAAAGAATATTCATAAATGACTTAGTTATCACACTTAGAATGAGTGTACATTTTTTGTACAAAATTCCGTATGTGGGGTATTTTATTTTTTTTTATATAATTATGCCTCAAGGGCTAGGTGGCGCTGTATTTATAACTGAATGTTGTCATAGAGATACCTTCAGGCCTTGATTATAAGCATACATGTCAAGTGTGGGATTTTTTTTTGGAGCATGTACCGTGGAGTTATTAAGCATATCCTTCATTCACGATATTGCTTTTAATGTCCATAGAGGCTATCAAAAATAAATAAAAATATATATATGTTTGGATAAGTCTGATGCCAGTGAACATTTTGAGTGGTGGAAACTAAAAGAATATTCATAAATGACTTAGTTATCACACTTAGAATGAGTGTACATTTTTTGTACAAAATACCGTATGTGGGGTATTTTTTTTTCATGCCTCAAGGGCTAGGTGGCGCTGCATATATAACTGAATGTTGTCATAGAGATAACTTCAGGCCTTGACGATAAACATACATGTCAAGTTTGGGATTTTTTGGAGCATGTACCGGGGAGTTATCAAGCATATCCTTTTTCATTGTGAAACACAAATTTTGATGCCCCGCCCTCATCATATAGTATTTCGAAAAGTCAAAATTTTTCCCCCTGTCGTTGGCTCAGGTCTTGACATGGTCCAGGCCAAGTCTTAACTCAGTCGGATGAAACGTGTAGGAGAAGTGGGCAAAAGTCTGCCCCCTGTGAATGTGCAAAAATCGTCAAAAATGGGACATTCAAAAATTCGTAGCTCACTTCCTGTTCATTTTAGCATATGGGTACAAGAGACTTTTTTGTAGGTCTTGGGCTCCCTCATACACCTAAAAATATTCGGCGTTCTTGCTTAAACGTACAACCGGGGCTGCTTCGTTAAAAATTTCGAGGGGGCGCTATTGAGTCATTTTTGTAAAAATAGCACAATCAACAATAAAATATTGCTCATTTTACCAGGCCAGATGTGTGTGCCAAATTTCAGGAGTTTCTGTGCATGTTTAGACCCTCAAAACTGGCGTTGTTTTCTTGGCGAACAGCGCTTAGCCACGCCTACAGCAATTCGCGAAACCTCACAAACTTCGTGTTGTGACATCATGAAGGCCGAAACCCTCCTCTGAGCAAATATGAGGTAGGTCCAGTTAACGTGTTTGGAGAAAAACGTAGAAGAAAATTCGTAAGAAAAAAAATTGCCACTAGGTGGCGCTATCAGTTAGATGAAATGTAAGTTTGTAGATGTCTTTAGAGCTGGACTCTCATCAAATGTGTGAAATTTTGAGAAGATAGGATCATCTCGGTCAAGTTAATGCAGCTTTTATTATCACGAAAAATCTTCAGATTTTGCGTCACCGTAGCGGCCACGCCCTTTGACGAAAAGTTACAATATTCGGTGTGGGGCATGATCAACATCTTAAGGCTTTTCTGACCAATTTTCAAATGGATCCCTTCAACAAGCTCAGCACAGTAGCTAAAAACGTAAAGTATGACATTTATTGTAACCACTAGGTGGCGCTATATGTATAACTGAATTTTGTCATATAGATGTTTTCAGGCTGTGACTATTACGTTGCCTGAGAAGTTTGAGATTTTTTGGAGCTTGAACATGGGAGTTATTAAGCATTTGCTCTTTCTGGACAAATGAAATTTTAAAGGCAATATTTGATGCTCCGCCCCCGTCGTATAGTATTTCGAAAAGGCAAGATGTTTTGCCCAGCTGTTCTCTTAGGTCTTGAGATGATAAATGCCAAGTTTGAAGTCAATTGGATGAAAAATGTTTGCAAAGGGGGAAAAAGCATGACCACAGTGAATGTGCCAAAATAGGCCAAAATTGGACATTAAAAAATTCATAGCTCACTTCCTTTACATTTTAGCTACATGGTCCCAATTGACTTTTTTGTGCGTCTCGGGGTGCTACACGTGCCTGCCAATTTTCGTTGCTCTAGCTCAAACGTGTCGGGCTTGGTTTTTATTTTTCTACGCTAGGGGGCGCTATAGAGTCGCGTTGTTATAACGACTTCATAATATCAAATTTTTCGCCGGACCTGAGGAGTGTGCAAAGTTTGGTGAGTTTTCGTGAATATTTAGGTACCCAAAATCGCGATTGTTTGCGGAGAATAAAGAAGAAGAAGAAGAATAATAACTAGAGCTGCGAGCAGCTATAAAGGGCCCTCGCAGCCCGGGCCACGTTGGGGTCCTTGCACGTTGGGGAACTTGCACGTTGGGGTACTGGCACATTGGGGTACTGGCATATTGGAAGCAAAATTTCTTTGAAAATGGCATAATAAACGTTTACATGTAGAATATTTTTTTGCCAGTGTGTGTATCAAGCTCAACGGGTTTTGGTGATTGTTAAGACCTGCAAAAATCAGCGTCCTTTTTTATTTTTAGGCAATGAGTTGCCCTGATTGGTATTTTTTTGTAAAAGTGTATATACACATCATCGCTCGTTGTACTCATTGCACAATGTTACTTTTATTGTCCAAAGGGGCAATCAAAAATGAATAAAACAAAATGGAAACGTACATACGTTTGGATCGGTGTGAAGCCAGTGAACAATTTGAGTGGTGGAAACTAAAAGAATATTCATAAATGACTTAGTTATCACACTTAGAATGAGTGTACATTTTTTGTACAAAATACGGTATGTGGGGTATTTTTTATTTTTTTTTTATATAAGCCTCAAGGGCTAGGTGGCGCTGTATTTATAACTGAATGTTGTCATAGAGATACCTTCAGGCCTTGATTATAAGCATACATGTCAAGTGTGGGATTTTTTTTGGAGCATGTACCGTGGAGTTATTAAGCATATCCTTCATTCACGATATTGCTTTTAATGTCCATAGAGGCTATCAAAAATAAATACAAATATATATATGTTTGGATAAGTCTGATGCCAGTGAACATTTTGAGTGGTGGAAACTAAAAGAATATTCATAAATGACTTAGTTATCACACTTTGAATGAGTGTACATTTTTTGTACAAAATACCGTATGTGGGGTATTTTTTTTTCATTCCTCAAGGGCTAGGTGGCGCTGCATATATAACTGAATGTTGTCATAGAGATAACTTCAGGCCTTGACGATAAACATAGATGTCAAATTTGGGATTTTTTGGAGCATGTCCCGGGGAGTTATCAAGCATATCCTTTTACATTGCGAAACACAAATTTTGATGCCCCGCCCTCATCATATAGTATTTCGAAAAGTCAAAATTTTTCCCCCTGTCGTTGGCTCAGGTCTTGACATGGTCCAGGCCAAGTCTTAACTCAGTCGGATGAAACGTGTAGGAGAAGTGGGCAAAAGTCTGCCCCCTGTGAATGTGCAAAAATCGTCAAAAATGGGACATTCAAAAATTCGTAGCTCACTTCCTGTTCATTTTAGCATATGGGTACAAGAGACTTTTTTGTAGGTCTTGGGCTCCCTCATACACCTAAAAATATTCGTCGTTCTTGCTTAAACGTACAACCGGGGCTGCTTCGTTAAAAATTTCAAGTGGGCGCTATTGAGTCATTTTTGTAAAAATAGCACAATCAACAATAAAATATTGCTCATTTTACCAGGCCAGATATGTGTGCCAAGTTTCATGAGTTTCTGTGCATGTTTAGACCCTCAAAACTGGCGTTGTTTTCTTGGCGAACAGCGCTTAGCCACGCCCACAGCAATTCGCGAAAACTCACAAACTTCGTGTTGTGACACCATGAAGGCCGAAACCCTCATCTGAGCAAATATGAGGTAGGTCCAGTTAACGTGTTTGGAGAAAAACGTAGAAGAAAATTCGTTAAAAAAAAAATTGCCACTAGGTGGCGCTATCAGTAAGATGAAATATAAGTTCGTAGATGTCTTTAGGGCTGGACTCTCATCAAATGTGTGAAATTTTGAGAAGATTGGATCATCTGGGCCAAGTTCATGCAGCTTTTGTTGTCACGAAAATTCTTCAGACTTTGTGTTACCGTAGCGGCCACGCCCTTTGGCGAAAAGTTACACTATTTGGTGTGGGGCATGATCAACATCTTAAGGCTTTTCTGACCAATTTTCAACTGGATCCCTGCAACAAGCTCGGCACAGTAGCTAAAAACGTAAAGTATGACATTTATTGTTACCACTAGGTGGCGCTATTTGTATACCTGAATTTTATCATATAAATGTTTTCAGGCCGTGACTATTACGTTGCCTGAGAAGTTTGAGATTTTTTGGAGCTTGAACATGGGAGTTATTAAGCATTTGCTCTTTCTGGACAAATGAAATTTTAAAGGCAATATTTGATGCCCCTCCCCCGTCATATAGTATTTCGAAAGGGCAAGATGTTTTGCCCAGTTGTTCTCTCAGGTCTTGAGATGATAAATGCCAAGTTTGAAGTCAATTGGATGAAAAATGTTTGCAAAGGGGGAAAAAGCATGACCACAGTGAATGTGCCAAAATAGGCCAAAATTGGACATAAAAAAATTCATAGCTCACTTCCTGTACATTTTAGCTACATGGTCCCAATAGACTTTTTTGTGCGTCTCGGGGTGCTACACGTGCCTGCCAATTTTCGTTGCTCTAGCTCAAACGTGCCGGGATTGGTTTTTATTTTTCTATGCTAGGGGGCGCTATAGAGTCGCGTTGTTATGACGACTTCATAATATCAAATTTTTCGCCGGGCCTGAGGAGTGTGCAAAGTTTGGTGAGTTTTCGTGAATGTTTAGGTACCCAAAATCGCGATCGTTTGCGGAGAATAAAGAAGAAGAATAATAATAATAATAATAATAATAATAATAATAACTAGAGCTGCGAGCAGCTATAAAGGGCCCTCGCAGCCCGGGCCACGTTGGGGTACTTGCACGTTGGGGTACTTGCACGTTGGGGTACTGGCACGTTGGGGTACTGGCAAGTTTAGGTACGGCACATTGGAAGCAGAATTTCTTTGAAAATGGCATGATAAACCTTGACATGTGGATTTTTTTTTTTTTTGTAAAAATACCGTTAAGTTGGTGTATTTTTTTTTATGCCTCTAGGGCTAGGTGGCGCTGTATATATAATGGAATGTTGTCATAGGGATACCTTCAAGCCTTGACTCTAAACATACATGTCAAGTGTGGGATTTTTTTGGAGCATGTACCGTGGAGTTATTAAGCATATCCTTCATTCACGATATTGCTTTTAATGTCCATTAGAGGCTATCAAAAATAAATAAAAAAGTACATGTTTGGATAAGTCTAATGCCAGTGAACATTTTGAGTGGTGGAAAGTAAAAGAATATTCATAAATGACTTAGTTATCACACTTAGAATGAGTTTACATTTTTTGTACAAAATACCGTATGTGGGGTATTTTTTTGTTTTGCCTCAAGGGCGAGGTGGCGCTGCATATATAACTGAATGTTGTCATAGAGATACCTTCAGGCCTTGACGATAAACATACATGTCAAGTTTGGGATTTTTTGGAGCATGTATCGGGGAGTTATTAAGCATATCCTTTTTCAGTGCGAAACACAAATTTTGATGCCCCGCGCTCATCATATAGTATTTCCAAAAGTCAAGATTTTTCCGTCTGTTGTTGGCTCAGGTCTTGACATGGTCCAGGTCAAGTCATAAGTCAGTCGGATAAAACATGTAGGAGAAGTGGGCAAAAGTATGCCCCCTGAAAATGTGCAAAAATCGTCAAAAATGGGACATTCAAAAATTCGTACCTCACTTCCTGTTCATTTTAGCATATGGGTCCAAGAGACTTTTTTGTAGGTCTTTGGCTCCCTCATACACGTAAAAATTTTCGTAGATCTTGCTTAAACGTAGAATCGGGGCTGCTTCGTTAAAAATTTCTAGGGGGCGCTATTGAGTCATTTTTGTAAAAATAGTACAATCAACAATAAAATATTGTTCATTTTACCAGGCCAGATGTGTGTGCCAAGTTTCATGAGTTTCTGCGCATGTTTAGACCCTCAAAACTGGCGTTTTCTTGGCGAACAGTGCTTAGCCACGCCCACAGCGATTCGCGAAAACTCACAAACTTCGTGTTGTGACATCATGAAGGCCGAAACCCTCATCTGAGCAAATATGAGGTTGGTCCAGTTAACGTGTTTGGAGAAAAATGTACAAGAAAATTCGTAAGAAAAAAAATTGCCACTAGGTGGCGCTATCAGTAAGATGAAATATAAGTTCGTAGATGTCTTAAGGGCTGGACTCTCATCAAATGTGTGAAATTTTGAGAAGATAGGATCATCTCGGTCAAGTTCATGCAGCTTTTATTGTCACGAAAAATTTTCGGACTTTGCGTCACCGTAGCGGCCACGCCCTTTGGCGAAAAGTTACAATATTCGGTGTGGGGCATGATCAACATCTTAAGGCTTTTCTGACCAATTTTCAACTGGATCCCTTCAACGAGCTCGGCACAGTAGCTAAAAACGTAAAGTATGACATTTATTGTTACCACTAGGTGGCGCTATATGTATAACTGAATTTTATCATATAGATGCTTTCAGGCCGTGACTATTACGTTGCCTGAGAAGTTTGAGATTTTTTGGAGCTTGAACATGGGAGTTATCACACTTAGAATGAGTTGACATTTTTTGTACAAAATACCGTATGTGGGGTATTTTTTTTTCACGCCTGAAGGGCTAGGTGGCGCTGCATATATAACTGAATTTTGTCATAGAGATACCTTCAGGCTTTGACTATAAACATACATGTCAAGTTTGGGATTTTTTGGAGCATGTAACGGGGAGTTATTAAGCATATCCTTTTTCAGTGCGAAACACAAAATTTGATGCCCCGCCCTCATCATATAGTATTTCCAAAAGTCAAGATTTTTCTGCCTGTAGTTGGCTCAGATCTTGACATGGTCCAGGTCAAGTCTAAAGTCAGTCGGATGAAATGTGTAGGAGAAGTGGGCAAAAGTATGCCCCCTGAAAATGTGCAAAAATCGTCAAAAATGGGACATTCAAAAATTCATAGCTCACTTCCTGTTCATTTTAGCACATGGGTCCAAGAGACTTTTTTGTAGGTCTTGGACTCCCTCATACACCTAAAAATTTTCGTAGATCTTGCTTAAACGTACAATCGGGGCTGCTTCGTTAAAGATTTCTAGGGGGCGCTATTGAGTCATTTTTGTAAAAATAGGACAATACATGATAAAATATTGCTCATTTTGCCAGGCCAGATGTGTGTGCCAAGTTTCATGAGTTTCTGCGCATGTTTAGACCATCAAAACTAGCGTTGTTTTCTTGGCGAACAGTGCTTAGCCACGCCCACAGCGATTCGCGAAAACTCACAAACTTCGTGTTGTGACATCATGAAGGCCGAAACCCCCATCTGAGCAAATATGAGGTTGGTCCAGTTAACGTGTTTGGAGAAAAATGTACAAGAAAATTCGTAAGAAAAAAAATTGCCACTAGGTGGCGCTATCAGTTAGATGAAATATAAGTTCGTAGATGTCTTTAGGGCTGGACTCTCATCAAATGTGTGAAATTTTGAGAAGATAGGATCATCTCGGTCAAGTTCATGCAGCTTTTATTGTCACGAAAAATCTTCAGACTTTGCGTCACCGTAGCGGCCACGCCCTTTGGCGAAAAGTTACAATATTCGGTGTGGGGCATCATCAACATCTTAAGGCTTTTCTGACCAATTTTCAACTGGATCCCTTCAACGAGCTCAGCACAGTAGCTAAAAACATAAAGTATGACATTTATTGTAACCACTAGGTGGCGCTATATGTATAACTGAATTTTTTCATATAGGTGTTTTCAGGCCGTGACTATTACGTTGCCTGAGAAGTTTGAGATTTTTTGGAGCTTGTACATGGGAGTTATTCAGCATTTGCTCTTTCTGGACAAATGAAATTTTAAAGGCAATATTTGATGCCCCGCCCCCGTCATATAGTATTTTGAAAAGGCAAGACTTTTTGCCCAGCTGTTCTCTTAGGTCTTGAGATGATAAATGCCAAGTTTGAAGTCAATGGGATGAAAAATGTTTGCATAGGGGGAAAAAGCATGACCACAGTGAATGTGCCAAAATAGGCCAAAATTGGACATTAAAAAATTCATAGCTCACTTCCTGTACATTTTAGGAAATGGCTTCCACTGACTTTTTTGTGCGTCTCGTAGTGCTACACGTGCCTGCCAATTTTCGTAGCTCTAGCTCAAACGGGCCGGGATTGGTTTTTATTTTTCTACGCTAGGTGGCGCTATAGAGTCGCGTTGTTATGACAACTACATAATAACAAATTTTTCGCCGGGCCCGAAGAGACTGCAAAGTTTGGTGAGTTTTCGTAAATATTTAGGCCCTCAAAAATGCGATCGTTTACGGAGAAGAAGAAGAAGAAGAATAATAATAATTCTTACAAAAACAAGAGGGACCTCGCAGCGGTCGCTGCTCGGGCCCTAATAATAATAATAATAATAATTTTTACAAAAACAATAGGGACCTCGCAGCGGTCGCTGCTCGGGCCCTAATAATAATAATAATTTTTACAAAAACAATAGGGACCTCGCAGCGGTCGCTGCTCGGGCCCTAATAATAATAATAATAATAATAATAATAATAATAATAATAATAATTTTTACAAAAACAATAGGGACCTCGCAGCGGTCGCTGCTCGGGCCCTAATAATAATTTTTACAAAAACAATAGGGACCTCGCAGCGGTCGCTGCTCGGGCCCTAATAATAATAATTTTTACAAAAACAATAGGGACCTCGCAGCGGTCGCTGCTCGGGCCCTAATAATTCGAACGAAAAACAATAGGGACCTCGCAGCGGTCGCTGCTCGGGCCCTAATAATAATAATAATCCGATCGAAAAACAATAGGGAGCTCGCAGCGGTAGCTGCTCGGGCCCTAACTAGAGCTGCGAGCAGCTATAAAGGGCCCTCGCAGCCCGGGCCACGTTGGGGTCCTTGCACGTTGGGGTACTTGCACGTTGGGGTACTGGCACATTGGGGTACTGGCATATTGGAAGCAAAATTTCTTTGAAAATGGCATAATAAACGTTTACATGTAGAATATTTTTTTTGCCAGTGTGTTTTTCGCCGGGCCTGAGGAGTGTGCAAAGTTTGGTGAGTTTTCGTAAATGTTTAGGTACCCAAAATCGCGATCGTTTACGGAGAAGAAGAAGAAGAAGAAGAAGAAGAATAATAACTAGAGCTGCGAGCAGCTATAAAGGGCCCTCGCAGCCCGGGCCACGTTGGGGTACTTGCACGTTGGGGAACTTGCACATTGGGGTACTGGCACATTGGAAGCAGAATTTCTTTGAAAATGGCATAATAAACGTTTACATGTAGATATTGTTTTGCCAGTGTGTGTGTCAAGCTCAACGGGTTTTGGTGATTGTTAAGACCTGCAAAAATCAGCGTCCTTTTTTATTTTTAGGCAATGAGTTGCCCTGATTGGTATTTTTTTGTAAAAGTGTATATACACATCATCGCTCGTTGTACTCATTGCACAATGTTACTTTTATTGTCCAAAGGGGCAATCAAAAATGAATAAAACAAAATGGAAACGTACATACGTTTGGATCGGTGTGAAGCCAGTGAACAATTTGAGTGGTGGAAACTAAAAGAATATTCATAAATGACTTAGTTATCACACTTAGAATGAGTGCACATTTTTTGTACAAAATTCCGTATGTGGGGTATTTTTTTTTTTTTTATATAAGCCTCAAGGGCTAGGTGGCGCTGTATTTATAACTGAATGTTGTCATAGAGATACCTTCAGGCCTTGATTATAAGCATACATGTCAAGTGTGGGATTTTTTTTTGGAGCATGTACCGTGGAGTTATTAAGCATATCCTTCATTCACGATATTGCTTTTAATGTCCATAGAGGCTATCAAAAATAAATAAAAATATATATATGTTTGGATAAGTCTGATGCCAGTGAACATTTTGAGTGGTGGAAACTAAAAGAATATTCATAAATGACTTAGTTATCACACTTAGAATGAGTGTACATTTTTTGTACAAAATACCGTATGTGGGGTATTTTTTTTTCATGCCTCAAGGGCTAGGTGGCGCTGCATATATAACTGAATGTTGTCATAGAGATAACTTCAGGCCTTGACGATAAACATACATGTCAAGTTTGGGATTTTTTGGAGCATGTACCGGGGAGTTATCAAGCATATCCTTTTTCATTGTGAAACACAAATTTTGATGCCCCGCCCTCATCATATAGTATTTCGAAAAGTCAAAATTTTTCCCCCTGTCGTTGGCTCAGGTCTTGACATGGTCCAGGCCAAGTCTTAACTCAGTCGGATGAAACGTGTAGGAGAAGTGGGCAAAAGTCTGCCCCCTGTGAATGTGCAAAAATCGTCAAAAATGGGACATTCAAAAATTCGTAGCTCACTTCCTGTTCATTTTAGCATATGGGTACAAGAGACTTTTTTGTAGGTCTTGGGCTCCCTCATACACCTAAAAATATTCGGCGTTCTTGCTTAAACGTACAACCGGGGCTGCTTCGTTAAAAATTTCGAGGGGGCGCTATTGAGTCATTTTTGTAAAAATAGCACAATCAACAATAAAATATTGCTCATTTTACCAGGCCAGATGTGTGTGCCAAGTTTCAGGAGTTTCTGTGCATGTTTAGACCCTTAAAACTGGCGTTGTTTTCTTGGCGAACAGCGCTTAGCCACGCCCACAGCAATTCGCGAAAACTCACAAACTTCGTGTTGTGACATCATGAAGGCCGAAACCCTCATCTGAGCAAATATGAGGTAGGTCCAGTTAACGTGTTTGGAGAAAAACGTAGATGAAAATTCGTAAGAAAAAAAATTGCCACTAGGTGGCGCTATCAGTTAGATGAAATATAAGTCAGTAGATGTCTTTAGGGCTGGACTCTCATCAAATGTGTGAAATTTTGAGAAGATAGGATCATCTCGGTCAAGTTAATGCAGCTTTTATTTTCACGAAAAATCTTCAGACTTTGCGTCACCGTAGCGGCCACGCCCTTTGGCGAAAAGTTACAATATTCGGTGTGGGGCATGATCAACATCTTAAGGCTTTTCTGACCAATTTTCAAATGGATCCCTTCAACGAGCTCAGCACAGTAGCTAAAAACGTAAAGTACGACATTTATTGTAACCACTAGGTGGCGCTATATGTATAACTGAATTTTATCATATAGATGTTTTCAGGCCGTGACTATTACGTTGCCTGAGAAGTTTGAGATTTTTTGGAGCTTGAACATGGGAGTTATTAAGCATTTGCTCTATCTGGACAAATGAAATTTTAAAGGCAATATTTGATGCCCCGCCCCCGTCATATAGTATTTCAAAAAGGCAAGATGTTTTGCCCAGTTGTTCTCTCAGGTCTTGAGATGATAAATGCCAAGTTTGAAGTCAATTGGATGAAAAATGTTTGCAAAGGGGGAAAAAGCATGACCACAGTGAATGTGCCAAAATAGGCCAAAATTGGACATAAAAAAATTCATAGCTCACTTCCTGTACATTTTAGCTACATGGTCCCAATAGACTTTTTTGTGCGTCTCGGGGTGCTACACGTGCCTGCCAATTTTTGTTGCTCTAGCTCAAACGTGCCGGGCTTGGTTTTTATTTTTCTACGCTAGGGGGCGCTATCGAGTCGCATTGTTATGACGACTTAATAATATCAAATTTTTCGCCGGGCCTGAGGAGTGTGCAAAGTTCGGTGAGTTTTCGTGAATGTTTAGGTACCCAAAATCGCGATCGTTTGCGGAGAATAAAGAAGAAGAAGAAGAAGAAGAAGAAGAAGAATAATAACTAGAGCTGCGAGCAGCTATAAAGGGCCCTCGCAGCCCGGGCCACGTTGGGGTCCTTGCACGTTGGGGTACTTGCACGTTGGGGTACTGGCACGTTGGGGTACTGGCATATTGGAAGCAAAATTTCTTTGAAAATGGCATAATAAACGTTTACATGTAGAATATTTTTTTGCCAGTGTGTGTGTCAAGCTCAACGGGTTTTGGTGATTGTTAAGACCTGCAAAAATCAGCGTCCTTTTTTATTTTTAGGCAATGAGTTGCCCTGATTGGTATTTTTTTGTAAAAGTGTATATACACATCATCGCTCGTTGTACTCATTGCACAATGTTACTTTTATTGTCCAAAGGGGCAATCAAAAATGAATAAAACAAAATGGAAACGTACATACGTTTGGATCGGTGTGAAGCCAGTGAACAATTTGAGTGGTGGAAACTAAAAGAATATTCATAAATGACTTAGTTATCACACTTAGAATGAGTGTACATTTTTTGTACAAAATACCGTATGTGGGGTATTTTTTTTATTTTTTATATAAGCCTCAAGGGCTAGGTGGCGCTGTATTTATAACTGAATGTTGTCATAGAGATACCTTCAGGCCTTGATTATAAGCATACATGTCAAGTGTGGGATTTTTTTTGTGGAGCATGTACCGTGGAGTTATTAAGCATATCCTTCATTCACGATATTGCTTTTAATGTCCATAGAGGCTATCAAAAATAAATAAAAATATATATATGTTTGGATAAGTCTGATGCCAGTGAACATTTTGAGTGGTGGAAACTAAAAAAATATTCATAAATTACTTAGTTATCACACTTAGAATGAGTGTACATTTTTTGTACAAAATACCGTATGTGGGGTATTTTTTTTTCATGCCTCAAGGGCTAGGTGGCGCTGCATATATAACTGAATGTTGTCATAGAGATAACTTCAGGCCTTGACGATAAACATACATGTCAAGTTTGGGATTTTTTGGAGCATGTACAGGGGAGTTATCAAGCATATCCTTTTTCATTGTGAAACACAAATTTTGATGCCCCGCCCTCATCATATAGTATTTCGAAAAGTCAAAATTTTTCCCCCTGTCGTTGGCTCAGGTCTTGACATGGTCCAGGCCAAGTCTTAACTCAGTCGGATGAAACGTGTAGGAGAAGTGGGCAAAAGTCTGCCCCCTGTGAATGTGCAAAAATCGTCAAAAATGGGACATTCAAAAATTCGTAGCTCACTTCCTGTTCATTTTAGCATATGGGTACAAGAGACGTTTTTGTAGGTCTTGGGCTCCCTCATACACCTAAAAATATTCGGCGTTTTTGCTTAAACGTACAACCGGGGCTGCTTCGTTAAAAATTTCGAGGGGGCGCTATTGAGTCATTTTTGTAAAAATAGCACAATCAACAATAAAATATTGCTCATTTTACCAGGCCAGATATGTGTGCCAAGTTTCAGGAGTTTCTGTGCATGTTTAGACCCTCAAAACTGGCGTTGTTTTCTTGGCGAACAGCGCTTAGCCACGCCTACAGCAATTCGCGAAAACTCACAAACTTCGTGTTGTGACATCATGAAGGCCGAAACCCTCCTCTGAGCAAATATGAGGTAGGTCCAGTTAACGTGTTTGGAGAAAAACGTAGAAGAAAATTCGTAAGAAAAAAAATTGCCACTAGGTGGCGCTATCAGTTAGATGAAATGTAAGTTAGTAGATGTCTTTAGAGCTGGACTCTCATCAAATGTGTGAAATTTTGAGAAGATAGGATCATCTCGGTCAAGTTAATGCAGCTTTTATTTTCACGAAAAATCTTCAGACTTTGCGTCACCGTAGCGGCCACGCCCTTTGGTGAAAAGTTACAATATTCGGTGTGGGGCATCATCAACATCTTAAGGCTTTTCTGACCAATTTTCAACTGGATCCCTTCAATGAGCTCAGCACAGTAGCTAAAAACGTAAAGTATGACATTTATTGTAACCACTAGGTGGCGCTATATGTATAACTGAATTTTGTCATATAGATGTTTTCAGGCCGTGACTATTACGTTGCCTGAGAAGTTTGAGATTTTTTGGAGCTTGAACATGGGAGTTATTAAGCATTTGCTCTTTCTGGACAAATGAAATTTTAAAGGCAATATTTGATGCTCCGCCCCCGTCGTATAGTATTTCGAAAAGGCAAGATGTTTTGCCCAGCTGTTCTCTTAGGTCTTGAGATGATAAATGCCAAGTTTGAAGTCAATTGGATGAAAAATGTTTGCAAAGGGGGAAAAAGCATGACCACAGTGAATGTGCCAAAATAGGCCAAAATTGGACATTAAAAAATTCATAGCTCACTTCCTGTACATTTTAGCTACATGGTCCCAATAGACGTTTTTGTGCGTCTCGGGATGCTACACGTGCCTGCCAATTTTCGTTGCTCTAGCTCAAACGTGTCGGGCTTGGTTTTTATTTTTCTACGCTAGGGGGCGCTATAGAGCCGCGTTGTTATAACGACTTCATAATATCAAATTTTTCGCCGGACCTGAGGAGTGTGCAAAGTTTGGTGAGTTTTCGTGAATATTTAGGTACCCAAAATCGCGATTGTTTGCGGAGAATAAAGAAGAAGAAGAAGAAGAAGAAGAAGAATAATAATAACTAGAGCTGCGAGCAGCTATAAAGGGCCCTCGCAGCCCGGGCCACGTTGGGGTCCTTGCACGTTGGGGTACTTGCACGTTGGGGTACTGGCACGTTGGGGTACTGGCATATTGGAAGCAAAATTTCTTTGAAAATGGCATAATAAACGTTTACATGTAGAATATTTTTTTGCCAGTGTGTGTGTCAAGCTCAACGGGTTTTGGTGATTGTTAAGACCTGCAAAAATCAGCGTCCTTTTTTATTTTTAGGCAATGAGTTGCCCTGATTGGTATTTTTTTGTAAAAGTGTATATACACATCATCGCTTGTTGTACTCATTGCACAATGTTTACTTTTATTGTCCAAAGGGGCAATCAAAAATGAATAAAACAAAATAGAAACGTACATACGTTTGGATCGGTGTGAAGCCAGTGAACAATTTGAGTGGTGGAAACTAAAAGAATATTCATAAATGACTTAGTTATCACACTTAGAATGAGTGTACATTTTTTGTACAAAATACCGTATGTGGGGTATTTTTTTTATTTTTTTTATATAAGCCTCAACGGCTAGGTGGCGCTGTATTTATAACTGAATGTTGTCATAGAGATACCTTCAGGCCTTGATTATAAGCATACATGTCAAGTGTGGGATTTTTTTTGGCGCATGTACCGTGGAGTTATTAAGCATAGCCTTCATTCACGATATATCTTTTAATGTCCATAGAGGCTATCAAAAATAAATAAAAATATATATATGTTTGGATAAGTCTGATGCCAGTGAACATTTTGAGTGGTGGAAACTAAAAGAATATTCATAAATGACTTCGTTATCACACTTAGAATGAGTTTACATTTTTTGTACAAAATACCGTATGTGGGGTATTTTTTTTTCATGCCTCAAGGGCTAGGTGGCGCTGCATATATAACTGAATGTTGTCATAGAGATAACTTCAGGCCTTGACGATAAACATACATGTCAAGTTTGGGATTTTTTGGAGCATGTACCGGGGAGTTATCAAGCATATCCTTTTTCATTGCGAAACACAAATTTTGATGCCCCGCCCTCATCATATAGTATTTCGAAAAGTCAAAATTTTTCCCCCTGTCGTTGGCTCAGGTCTTGACATGGTCCAGGCCAAGTCTTAACTCAGTCGGATGAAACGTGTAGGAGAGGTGGGCAAAAGTCTGCCCCCTGTGAATGTGCAAAAATCGTCAAAAATGGGACATTCAAAAATTCGTAGCTCACTTCCTGTTCATTTTAGCACATGGGTACAAGAGACTTTTTTGTAGGTCTTGGGCTCCCTCATACACCTGAAAATATTCGTCGTTCTTGCTTAAACGTACAACCGGGGCTGCTTCGTTAAAAATTTCGAGGGGGCGCTATTGAGTCATTTTTGTAAAAATAGCACAATCAACAATAAAATATTGATCATTTTACCAGGCCAGATGTGTGTGCCAAGTTTCAGGAGTTTCTGTGCCAGTTTAGACCCTCAAAACTGGCGTTGTTTTCTTGGCGAACAGCGCTTAGCCACGCCCACAGCAATTCGCGAAAACTCACAAACTTCGTGTTGTGACATCATGAAGGCCGAAACCCTCATCTGAGCAAATATGAGGGAGGTCCAGTTAACGTGTTTGGAGAAAAACGTAGAAGAAAATTCGTAAGAAAAAAAATTGCCACTAGGTGGCGCTATCAGTTAGATGAAATGTAAGTTAGTAGATGTCTTTAGAGCTGGACTCTCATCAAATGTGTGAAATTTTGAGAAGATAGGATCATCTCGATCAAGTTAATGCAGCTTTTATTGTCACGAAAAATCTTCAGACTTTGCGTCACCGTAGCGGCCACGCCCTTTGGCGAAAAGTTACAATATTCGGTGTGGGGCATCATCAACATCTTAAGGCTTTTCTGACCAATTTTCAACTGGATCCCTTCAATGAGCTCAGCACAGTAGCTAAAAACGTAAAGTATGACATTTATTGTAACCACTAGGTGGCGCTATATGTATAACTGAATTTTATCATATAGATGTTTTCAGGCCGTGACTATTACGTTGCCTGAGAAGTTTGAGATTTTTTGGAGCTTGTACATGGGAGTTATTCAGCATTTGCTCTTTCTGGACAAATGAAATTTTAAAGGCAATATTTGATGCCCCGCCCCCGTCATATAGTATTTCGAAAAGGCAAGACTTTTTGCCCAGCTGTTCTCTTAGGTCTTGAGATGATAAATACCAAGTTTGAAGTCAATGGGATGAAAAATGTTTGCATAGGGGGAAAAAGCATGACCACAGTGAATGTGCCAAAATAGGCCAAAATTGGACATTAAAAAATTCATAGCTCACTTCCTGTACATTTTAGCTACATGGTCCCAATAGACTTTTTTGTGCGTCTCGGGGTGCTACACGTGCCTGCCAATTTACGTTGCTCTAGCTCAAATGTGCCGGGCTTGGTTTTTATTTTTCTATGCTAGGGGGCGCTATAGAGTCGCGTTGTTATAACGACTTCATAATATCAAATTTTTCGCCGGACCTGAGGAGTGTGCAAAGTTCGGTGAGTTTTCGTGAATATTTAGGTACCCAAAATCGCGATTGTTTGCGGAGAATAAAGAAGAATAATAATAATAATAATAATAATAATAATAATAATAATAATAATTTTTACAAAAACAATAGGGACCTCGCAGCGGTCGCTGCTCGGGCCCTAATAATAATAATAATTTTTACAAAAACAATAGGGACCTCGCAGCGGTCGCTGCTCGGGCCCTAACTAGAGCTGCGAGCAGCTATAAAGGGCCCTCGCAGCCCGGGCCACGTTGGAGCCCTGCACGTTGGGGTACTTGCACGTTAGGGTACTGGCACGTTGGGGTACTGGCACGTTGGGGTACTGGCATATTGGAAGCAAAATTTCTTTGAAAATGGCATAATAAACGTTTACATGTAGAATATTTTTTTTGCCAGTGTGTGTCAAGCTCAACGGGTTTTGGTGATTGTTAAGACCTGCAAAAATCAGCGTCCTTTTTTATTTTTAGGCAATGAGTTGCCCTGATTGATATTTTTTGTAAAAGTGTATATATACATCATCGCTCGTTGTACTCATTGCACAATGTTACTTTTATTGTCCAAAGGGGCAATCAAAAATGAATAAAACAAAATGGAAACGTACTTACGTTTGGATCGGTGTGAAGCCAGTGAACAATTTGAGTGGTGGAAACTAAAAGAATATTCAGAAATGACTTAGTCATCACACTTAGAATGAGTTTAAATTTTTTTGTACAAAATACCGTATGTGGGTTTTTTTTTATATATAAGCCTCAAGGGCTAGGTGGCGCTGTATTTATAACTGAATGTTGTCATCGAGATACCTTCAGGCCTTGATTATAAGCATACATGTCAAGTGTGGGATTTTTTTTGGAGCATGTACCGTGGAGTTATTAAGCATATCCTTCATTCACGATATTGCTTTTAATGTCCACAGAGGCTATCAAAAATAAATAAAAATATATATATGTTTGGATAAGTCTGATGCCAGTGAACATTTTGAGTGGTGGAAACTAAAAGAATATTCATAAATGACTTAGTTATCACACTCAGAATGAGTTGACATTTTTTGTACAAAATACCGTATGTGGGGTATTTTTTTTTTATGCCTCAAGGGCTAGGTGGCGCTGCATATATAACTGAATGTTGTCATAGAGATCGCTTCAGGCCTTGACGATAAACATACATGTCAAGTTTGGGATTTTTTGGAGCATGTACCGGGGAGTTATTAAGCATATCCTTTTTCAGTGCGAAACACAAATTTTGATGCCCCGCCTTCATCATATAGTATTTCGAAAGGTCAAGATTTTTCCCCCTGTCGTTGGCTCAGGACTTGACATGGTCCAGGTCAAGTCTTAACTCAGTCAGATGAAACGTATAGGAGAAGTGGGCAAAAGTCTGCCCCCTGTGAATGTGCAAAAATTGTCAAAAATGGGACATTCAAAAATTCGTAGCTCACTTCCTGTTCATTTTAGCATATGGGTCCAAGAGACTTTTTTGTAGGTCTTGGGCTCCCTCATACACCTGAAAATATTCGTCGTTCTTGCTTAAACGTACAACTGGGGCTGCTTCGTTAAAAACTTCTAGGGGGCGCTATTGAGTCATTTTTGTAAAAATAGCACAATCAACAATAAAATATTGCTAATTTTACCAGGCCAGATGTGTGTGCCAAGTTTCATGAGTTTCTGTGCATGTTTAGACCCTCAAAACTGGCGTTATTTTCTTGGCGAACAGCGCTTAGCCACACCCACAGCAATTCGCGAAAACTCACAAACTTCGTGTTGGGACATCATGAAGGCCGAAACCCTCATCTGAGCAAATATGAGGTAGGTCCAGTTAACGTGTTTGGAGAAAAACGTAGAAGAAAATTTGTAAGAAAAAAAATTGCCACTAGGTGGCGCTATCAGTTAGATGAAATATAAGTCAGTAGATGTCTTTAGGGCTGGACTCTCATCAAATGTGTGAAATTTTGAGAAGATAGGATCATCTCGGTCAAGTTAATGCAGCTTTTATTTTCATGAAAAATCTTCAGAATTTTGCGTCACCGTAGCGGCAACGCCCTTTGGCGAAAAGTTACAATATTCAGTGTGGGGCATGATCAACATCTTAAGGCTTTTCTGACCAATTTTCAAATGGATCCCTTCAACAAGCTCAGCACAGTAGCTAAAAACGTAAAGTATGACATTTATTGTAACCACTAGGTGGCGCTATATGTATAACTGAATTTTATCATATAGATGTTTTCAGGCCGTGACTATTACGTTGCCTGAGAAGTTTGAGATTTTTTGGAGCTTGAACATGGGAGTTATTAAGCATTTGCTCTTTCTGGACAAATGAAATTTTAAAGGCAATATTTGATGCCCCGCCCCCGTCATATAGTATTTCAAAAAGGCAAGATGTTTTGCCCAGTTGTTCTCTCAGGTCTTGAGATGATAAATGCCAAGTTTGAAGTCAATTGGATGAAAAATGTTTGCAAAGGGGGAAAAAGCATGACCACAGTGAATGTGCCAAAATAGGCCAAAATTGGACAGAAAAAAATTCATAGCTCACTTCCTGTACATTTTAGCTACATGGTCCCAATAAACTTTTTTGTGCGTCTCGGGGTGCTACACGTGCCTGCCAATTTTTGTTGCTCTAGCTCAAACGTGCCGGGCTTGGTTTTTATTTTTCTACGCTAGGGGGCGCTATCGAGTCGCATTGTTATGACGACTTAATAATATCAAATTTTTCGCCGGGCCTGAGGAGTGTGCAAAGTTCGGTGAGTTTTCGTGAATGTTTAGGTACCCAAAATCGCGATCGTTTGCGGAGAATAAAGAAGAAGAAGAAGAAGAAGAAGAATAATAACTAGAGCTGCGAGCAGCTATAAAGGGCCCTCGCAGCCCGGGCCACGTTGGGGTACTTGCACGTTGGGGAACTTGCACATTGGGGTACTGGCACATTGGAAGCAGAATTTCTTTGAAAATGGCATGATAAACATGTGGACTTTTTTTTTTTTTTTTGCCAGGTGTGATGAGTGTGTCAAGCTCAATGGGTTTTGGTGATTGTTAAGATCTGCAAAAATCAGCGTCTTTTTTTTATTTTTAGGCAATGAGTTGCTCTGATTGGTATTTTTCGAAAAAGTATATATACACACATCATCGCTCGTACTCATTGCACAATGTTGCTTTTATTGTCCATAGAGGCGATAAAAAAAATAAAATAAAACTAAATAAAAAATACGTATGTTTGGATCGGTCTGATACCAGTGAACATATTGAGTGGTGGAAAGTAAAAGAATATTCATAAATGACTTAGTTATCACACTTAAAATGAGTTTACAATTTTTAGAAAAATACCGTAAGTGAGGCATTTTTTTTTATGCCTCAAGGACTAGGTGGCGCTGTATTTATAACTGAATTTTGTCATAGAGATACCTTCAGGCCTTGACTCTAAATATACATTTCAAATATGGGATTTTTTGGAGCATGTACCTGGGAGTTATTAAGCATAGCCTTCATTCACGATATTGCTTTTAATGTCCATAGAGGCTATCAAAAATACATAAAACTAAATAACAAAAATATGTATGTTTGGTTAGGTCTGATGCCAGTGAATATTTTGAGTGGTGGAAGGTAAAAGAATATTCCTAAATGACTTAGTTATCACACTTAGAATGAGTTTACATTTTTTGTACAAAATACCGTAAGTGGGGTATTTTTTTTTCATGCCTCAAGGGCTAGGTGGCGCTGCATATATAACTGCATGTTGTCATAGAGATACCTTCAGGCCTTGACGATAAACATACATGTCAAGTTTGGGATTTTTTGGAGCATGTATCGGGGAGTTATTAAGCATATCCTTTTTCAGTGCGAAACACAAATTTTGATGCCCCGCCCTCATCATATAGTATTTCCAAAAGTAAAGATTTTTCCGTCTGTTGTTGGCTCAGGTCTTGGCATCGTCCAGGTCAAGTCATAAGTCAGTCGGATAAAACGTGTAGGAGAAGTGGGCAAAAGTATGCCCTCTGAAAATGTGCAAAAATCGTAAAAAATGGGACATTCAAAAATTCGTAGCTCACTTCCTGTTCATTTTAGCACATGGGTCCAAGAGACTTTTTTGTAGGTCTTTGGCTCCCTCATACACGTAAAAATTTTCGTAGATCTTGCTTAAACGTACAATCGGAGCTGCTTCGTTAAAAAATTCTAGGGGGCGCTATTGAGTCATTTTTGTAAAAATAGCACAATCAACAATAAAATATTGTTCATTTTACCAGGCCAGATGTGTGTGCCAAGTTTCATGAGTTTCTGCGCATGTTTAGACCCTCAAAACTGGCGTTGTTTTCTTGGCGAACAGTGCTTAGCCACGCCCACAGCGATTCGCGAAAACTCACAAACTTCGTGTTGTGACATCATGAAGGCCGAAACCCTCATCTGAGCAAATATGAGGTTGGTCCAGTTAACGTGTTTGGAGAAAAAATGTACAAGAAAATTCGTAAGAAAAAAAATTGCCACTAGGTGGCGCTATCAGTAAGATGAAATATAAGTTCGAAGATGTCTTTAGGGCTGGACTCTCATCAAATGTGTGAAATTTTGAGAAGATAGGATCATCTCGGTCAAGTTCATGCAGCTTTTATTGTCACGAAAAATCTTCAGACTTTGCGGCCCCGTAGCGGCCACGCCCTTTGGCGAAAAGTTACAATATTCGGTGTTGGGCATGATCAACATCTTAAGGCTTTTCTGACCAACTTTCAACTGGATCCCTTCAACGAGCTCAGCGCAGTAGCTAAAAACGTAAAGTATGACATTTATTGTCACCACTAGGTGGCGCTATATGTATAACTGAATTTTATCATATAGATGTTTTCAGGCCGTGACTATTACGTTGCCTGAGAAGTTTGAGATTTTTTGGAGCTTGAACATGGGAGTTATTAAGCATTTGCTCTTTCTGGACAAATGAAATTTTAAAGACAATATTTGATGCCCCGCCCCCATCATATAGTATTTCGAAAAGGCAAGACTTTTTGCCCAGTTGTTCTCTCAGGTCTTGAGATGATAAATGCCAAGTTTGATGTGAATTGGATGAAAAATGTTTGCAGAGGGGGAAAAAGCATGACCACAGTGAATGTGCCAAAATAGGCCAAAATTGGACATAAAAAAATTCATAGCTCATTTCCTGTACATTTTAGCTACATGGTCCCAATAGACGTTTTTGTGCGTCTCGGGGTGCTACACGTGCCTGCCAATTTTCGTTGCTCTAGCTCAAACGTGCCAGGCTTGGTTTTTATTTTTCTACGCTAGGGGGCGCTATAGAGTCGCGTTGTTATGACGACTTCATAATATCAAATTTTTCGCCGGGCCTGAGGAGTGTGCAAAGTTTGGTGAGTTTTCGTGAATGTTTAGGTACTCAAAAATGCGATCGTTTACGGAGAATAATAATAATAATAATAACTAGAGCTGCGAGCAGCTATAAAGGGCCCTCGCAGCCCGGGCCACATTGGGGTCCTTGCACGTTGGGGTACTTGCACGTTGGGGTACTGGCACGTTGGGGTACTGGCATATTGGAAGCAAAATTTCTTTGAAAATGGCATAATAAACGTTTACATGTAGAATATTTTTTTGCCAGTGTGTGTGTCAAGCTCAACGGGTTTTGGTGATTGTTAAGACCTGCAAAAATCAGCGTCCTTTTTTATTTTTAGGCAATGAGTTGCCCTGATTGGTATTTTTTTGTAAAAGTGTATATACACATCATCGCTCGTTGTACTCATTGCACAATGTTACTTTTATTGTCCAAAGGGGCAATCAAAAATGAATAAAACAAAATGGAAACGTACATACGTTTGGATCGGTGTGAAGCCAGTGAACAATTTGAGTGGTGGAAACTAAAAGAATATTCATAAATGACTTAGTTATCACACTTAGAATGAGTGTACATTTTTTGTACAAAATACCGTATGTGGGGTATTTTTTTTTTTTTTTTATATAAGCCTCAAGGGCTAGGTGGCGCTGTATTTATAACTGAATGTTGTCATCGAGATACCTTCAGGCCTTGATTATAAGCATACATGTCAAGTGTGGGATTTTTTTTTGGAGCATGTACCGTGGAGTTATTAAGCATATCCTTCATTCACGATATTGCTTTTAATGTCCATAGAGGCTATCAAAAATAAATAAAAATATATATATGTTTGGATAAGTCTGATGCCAGTGAACATTTTGAGTGGTGGAAACTAAAAAAATATTCATAAATGACTTAGTTATCACACTTAGAATGAGTGTACATTTTTTGTACAAAATACCGTATGTGGGGTATTTTTTTTTCATGCCTCAAGGGCTAGGTGGCGCTGCATATATAACTGAATGTTGTCATAGAGATAACTTCAGGCCTTGACGATAAACATACATGTCAAGTTTGGGATTTTTTGGAGCATGTACCGGGGAGTTATCAAGCATATCCTTTTTCATTGTGAAACACAAATTTTGATGCCCCGCCCTCATCATATAGTATTTCGAAAAGTCAAAATTTTTCCCCCTGTCGTTGGCTCAGGTCTTGACATGGTCCAGGCCAAGTCTTAACTCAGTCGGATGAAACGTGTAGGAGAAGTGGGCAAAAGTCTGCCCCCTGTGAATGTGCAAAAATCGTCAAAAATGGGACATTCAAAAATTCGTAGCTCACTTCCTGTTCATTTTAGCATATGGGTACAAGAGACTTTTTTGTAGGTCTTGGGCTCCCTCATACACTTAAAAATATTCGGCGTTCTTGCTTAAACGTACAACCGGGGCTGCTTCGTTAAAAATTTCGAGGGGGCGCTATTGAGTCATTTTTGTAAAAATAGCACAATCAACAATAAAATATTGCTCATTTTACCAGGCCAGATGTGTGTGCCAAGTTTCAGGAGTTTCTGTGCATGTTTAGACCCTCAAAACTGGCGTTGTTTTCTTGGCGAACAGCGCTTAGCCACGCCTACAGCAATTCGCGAAAACTCACAAACTTCGTGTTGTGACATCATGAAGGCCGAAACCCTCCTCTGAGCAAATATGAGGTAGGTCCAGTTAACGTGTTTGGAGAAAAACGTAGAAGAAAATTCGTAAGAAAAAAAATTGCCACTAGGTGGCGATATCAGTTAGATGAAATGTAAGTTAGTAGATGTCTTTAGAGCTGGACTCTCATCAAATGTGTGAAATTTTGAGAAGATAGGATCATCTCGGTCAAGTTAATGCAGCTTTTATTTTCACGAAAAATCTTCAGATTTTGCGTCACCGTAGCGGCCACGCCCTTTGACGAAAAGTTACAATATTCGGTGTGGGGCATGATCAACATCTTAAGGCTTTTCTGACCAATTTTCAAATGGATCCCTTCAACAAGCTCAGCACAGTAGCTAAAAACGTAAAGTATGACATTTATTGTAACCACTAGGTGGCGCTATATGTATAACTGAATTTTGTCATATAGATGTTTTCAGGCTGTGACTATTACGTTGCCTGAGAAGTTTGAGATTTTTTGGAGCTTGAACATGGGAGTTATTAAGCATTTGCTCTTTCTGGACAAATGAAATTTTAAAGGCAATATTTGATGCTCCGCCCCCGTCGTATAGTATTTCGAAAAGGCAAGATGTTTTGCCCAGCTGTTCTCTTAGGTCTTGAGATGATAAATGCCAAGTTTGAAGTCAATTGGATGAAAAATGTTTGCAAAGGGGGAAAAAGCATGACCACAGTGAATGTGCCAAAATAGGCCAAAATTGGACATTAAAAAATTCATAGCTCACTTCCTGTACATTTTAGCTACATGGTCCCAATAGACTTTTTTGTGCGTCTCGGGGTGCTACACGTGCCTGCCAATTTTCGTTGCTCTAGCTCAAACGTGTCGGGCTTGGTTTTTATTTTTCTACGCTAGGGGGCGCTATAGAGTCGCGTTGTTATAACGACTTCATAATATCAAATTTTTCGCCGGACCTGAGGAGTGTGCAAAGTTTGGTGAGTTTTCGTGAATATTTAGGTACCCAAAATCGCGATTGTTTGCGGAGAATAAAGAAGAAGAATAATAATAATAATAATAATAATAATAATAATAATAATAATAATAATAATAATTTTTACAAAAACAATAGGGACCTCGCAGCGGTCGCTGCTCGGGCCCTAATAATAATAATAATAATTTTTACAAAAACAATAGGGACCTCGCAGCGGTCGCTGCTCGGGCCCTAATAATAATAATTTTTACAAAAACAATAGGGACCTCGCAGCGGTCGCTGCTCGGGCCCTAACTAGAGCTGCGAGCAGCTATAAAGGGCCCTCGCAACCCGTGCCACGTTGGGGTATTTGCACGTCGGGGTACTGGCACGTTAGGGTACTGTTTCATAAGAAACCGTCTAAATTGTAAATGTTTTGCCATGCTTTTTGTGTTTGTTCACATTGCTATGGAATGCTTTGTCGAGGTATTCGGCTGATAGGTATGCCTCCCAATATTCACACATCTAGCTGAATCATATAAAAAAAAAAAATTCTTTGCAAACAATGCATCGCTACAGCATGTCACGGTGGGGGTGTGATGGACGGACCCAGAGGCGGAATAAATAGGCAGGGAGAAGTGGACTGACAGAAACTAGAATGACTTTATTGACTGTGGTGGGGAAGGACGGGACGAGACTGAAGTGGAGAAGACTGGGCTGGACGTGTACCCAGATCATGGCGAGGACTTGGCGTTGCGTGAGGCAGAGACTTGGCGTGAGGCAGAGACTTGGCGTGAGGCAGAGACTTGGCGTGAGGCAGAGACTTGGCGTGAGGCAGAGACTTGGCGTGAGGCAGAGACTTGGCGTGAGGCAGAGACTTGGCGTGGCTGACGTTGAAGACTTGGCGTGGCTGACGTTGAAGACTTGGCGTGGCTGACGTTGAAGACTTGGCGTGGCTGACGGTGAAGACTTGGCGTGGCTGACGGTGAAGACTTGGCGTGGCTGACGGTGAAGACTTGGCGTGGCTGACGGTGAAGACTTGGCGTGGCTGACGGTGAAGACTTGGCGTGGCTGACGGTGAAGACTTGGCGTGGCTGACGGTGAAGACTTGGCGTGGCTGACGGTGAAGACTTGGCGTGGCTGACGGTGAAGACTTGGCGTGGCTGACGGTGAAGACTTGGCGTGGCTGACGGTGAAGACTTGGCGTGGCTGACGGTGAAGACTTGGCGTGGCTGACGGTGAAGACTTGGCGTGGCTGACGGTGAAGACTTGGCGTGGCTGACGGTGAAGACTTGGCGAATGGTCAAATGACACCACTGTGACAAAGCATGCAGACAACAGCAAACAATGCTCCCACACCCGCGTGAGACAAACACCACTCCCTTATACCAACACTAATGACAATAACCGGACACACCTGGGAGACACAGCAGGGAGGGGGAACCAATCAGCACTACACATCAGGAAGGGAAGACACAAGCAGGTGGACAAGGTTAACATAACGAGACTGGGGGAGAAGACCGGAACACCAACAACCAACACTCACCAAAATAAAACAAAAACCCAACCCAAAAACCGAAACATGACAGTACCCCTCCACCAAGGGACGGCTCCCAGACGTCCCAAACACAAAACAAGCCAAAAAAGGGGAGGGCGGGGACGGGAACGGGAGCAAAACACAGCCCTCAACCAGGGTAGGAATAGGAGGACACAAGGGGGCGAAAAACGGCCTCACACAATGCCATAAACTCCGCATCCGGGGGTGGCCCAGGAGGAGGCAAAATCATCGGCCCAGAGGGCTGAAACTGGGGTGGCTCCGCCAAGGGCCGGTCCCCGTGGTGGGCCCGTCTTCTGCGCCGCCTGGCGCTAGGTCCCGGATCGGCCACCATGACCGCACTGCTTGGGGCGGACACCAGGCCCGGAGACTTTGATCGGGGCAGAGACGAGGAAGCCGGGGATTTGACCTGGGGCAGAGACGAGGAAACTAGAGACTTTGGCTGGGGCTGTGACGAGGAAGCTGGGGATTTGACCTGGGGCAGAGATGAGGAAACTTGAGACTTTGGCTGGGGCTGTGACGAGGAAACTTGAGACTTGACTTGGGGCAGAGATGAGGAAGCGGGAGAAGGCGGCAACTCTGCCGTGACGAGGGGACCTGAGATGCCAATTGGCCGCGACGAGGGGACCTGAGACGCCAGGGGCTTAGGCTGCACAGGCGCTGCGGCCAGGGGCTGCGGAGGCAGCGGCACAGGCGTTGCGGCCAGGGGCTGCTGAGGCAGCGGCACAGGCGTTGCGGCCAGGGGCTGCGGAGGCAGCGGCACAGGCGTTGCGGCCAGGGGCTGCGGAGGCAGCGGCACAGGCGTTGCGGCCAGGGGCTGCGGCGGCAGCGGCACAGGCGAAGCGGCCAGGGACTGCGGCGGCAGCGGCACAGGCGAAGCGGCCAGGGGCTGCGGCGGCAGCGGCACAGGCGAAGCGGCCAGGGGCTGCGGCGGCAGCGGCGCAGGCGAAGCGGCCAGGGGCTGCGGCGGCGGCGGCGCAGGCGAAGCGGCCTGGGGCGGCGGCGGCGCAGGCGAAGCGGCCTGGGGCTGCGGCGGCAGCGGCGCAGGCGAAGCGGCCTGGGGCTGCGGCGGCAGCGGCACAGGCGTTGCATCCGGGACCGGCAGCGACGAAGTGGCCAGGGGCTGAAGCGGCAGCAGCGGCACAGGCAAAGAGGCCAGGGGCTGAAGCGGCACAGGCGTGGCATTCTTGGGCTGCCGAGGTGCCAGGACGAGGGCCTGGAGCCGGCGGGGCGCCGGAACGGGGTCCTGAGGCCGGCAGGGCGCCGGAACGGGGTCCTGAGGCCGGCAGGGCGCCGGAACGGGGTCCTGAGGCCGGCGTGGAGCCGGAACGGGGTCCTGAGGCCGGCGCGGAGCCGGAACGGGAACTTGAATCCGGCGCGGAGCCGGAACGGGGTCCTGAGGCCGGCGCGGAGCCGGAACGGGAACTTGAATCCGGCGCGGAGCCGGAACGGGAACTTGAATCCGGCGCGGAGCCGGAACGGGGTCCTGAGTCCGGCGGGGAGCCGGAACGGGAGCTTGAATCCGGCGCGGAGCCGGAACGGGAGCTTGAATCCGGCGCGGAGCCGGAACGGGGTCCCGAGGCCGGCGCGGAGCCGGAACGGGGTCCTGAGGCCGGCGCGGAGCCGGAATGGGGTCCTGAGGCCGGCGCGGAGCCGGAACGGGGTCCTGAGGCCGGCGCGGAGCCGGAACGGGGTCCTGAGGCCGGCGCGGAGCCGGAACGGGAACTTGAATCCGGCGCGGAGCCGGAACGGGGTCCTGAGTCCGGCGGGGAGCCGGAACGAGGTCCTGAGTCCGGCGGGGAGCCGGAACGGGGACGAGGCGCTTCCGCTGGGTCCAGGTCGGTGGGAGCATTCTGTCACGGTGGGGGTGTGATGGACGGACCCAGAGGCGGAATAAATAGGCAGGGAGAAGTGGACTGACAGAAACTAGAATGACTTTATTGACTGTGGTGGGGAAGGACGGGACGAGACTGAAGTGGAGAAGACTGGGCTGGACGTGTACCCAGATCATGGCGAGGACTTGGCGTTGCGTGAGGCAGAGACTTGGCGTGAGGCAGAGACTTGGCGTGAGGCAGAGACTTGGCGTGAGGCAGAGACTTGGCGTGAGGCAGAGACTTGGCGTGAGGCAGAGACTTGGCGTGAGGCAGAGACTTGGCGTGAGGCAGAGACTTGGCGTGGCTGACGTTGAAGACTTGGCGTGGCTGACGTTGAAGACTTGGCGTGGCTGACGTTGAAGACTTGGCGTGGCTGACGTTGAAGACTTGGCGTGGCTGACGGTGAAGACTTGGCGTGGCTGACGGTGAAGACTTGGCGTGGCTGACGGTGAAGACTTGGCGTGGCTGACGGTGAAGACTTGGCGTGGCTGACGGTGAAGACTTGGCGTGGCTGACGGTGAAGACTTGGCGTGGCTGACGGTGAAGACTTGGCGTGGCTGACGGTGAAGACTTGGCGTGGCTGACGGTGAAGACTTGGCGTGGCTGACGGTGAAGACTTGGCGTGGCTGACGGTGAAGACTTGGCGTGGCTGACGGTGAAGACTTGGCGTGGCTGACGGTGAAGACTTGGCGTGGCTGACGGTGAAGACTTGGCGTGGCTGACGGTGAAGACTTGGCGTGGCTGACGGTGAAGACTTGGCGAATGGTCAAATGACACCACTGTGACAAAGCATGCAGACAACAGCAAACAATGCTCCCACACCCGCGTGAGACAAACACCACTCCCTTATACCAACACTAATGACAATAACCGGACACACCTGGGAGACACAGCAGGGAGGGGGAACCAATCAGCACTACACATCAGGAAGGGAAGACACAAGCAGGTGGACAAGGTTAACATAACGAGACTGGGGGAGAAGACCGGAACACCAACAACCAACACTCACCAAAATAAAACAAAAACCCAACCCAAAAACCGAAACATGACACAGCAAAGGCGTGCCACGTTGGGGTACTTGCACGTCGGGGTACTGGCACGTTGGGGTACTGTCAAATAGGACAAGGACCATCTAAAATGTTTTTGACAAGCCTTGTGTGTGCAAAGTTTAATCAAAACGCAAAATATGGTGCGCAATTCCCAAAATAAATTCAAAATGGCGGACTTCCTTTTAGGTTTAGCATACGGCTACAGAATACTTTTTGTAGGTCTTAAGCTAATAGGTATGCCTCCCAGTTTTCACAAATCTAGGTCAAGTCATCTTTAGTTGTGTATCGCTTGAATCATACAATTGGAAATGCTCCATAAAAATGCATAGAGGGCGCTATTGAGCACAACGTTGGGTTACTTGCACGTCAGGGTACTGGCACGTTGGGGTACTGTTACATGGAACAAGGACCATTTAAAATGTTAGTTTTTTCCATGCCTTGTCTGTGCAAAGTTTAATGAAGAAGGCCAAAAATTATGTATAATTCCCAAAATAAAATCAAAATAGCGGACTTCCTCTTTGGTTTGGCAAATGGCTACATAATACTTTTTTGTAGGTCTAGCATAATCATACAATCGGAAATGCTTCATAAAAAGGTCTAGAGGGCGCTATTTATTTCAAATTGCACAATAAATCTCTGAAAATTCATGTTCATGACAAGTCTGATGTGTTTGCAAAGTTCCATGAGTTTTCATGTGTATAAAAAAAAAAGCAGCACTTGACAAACAATGCATTGCTATGGCAACAGCGTGTTACAAAATAAAAAACTTTCGATTACTTTGCATCTTAAACATCTTAAGATGAAACACACCAAGTTTGAAGACAGTCGGATAAATTTTGTAGGAGGGGTTCGTTAAAATATGACCCCTGAAAGTTTTTCCTTGCCCGGTTGGAGGGTTAGATCAGGGGATGTCGCAACTTGTTTGTGGTTAAGTGCTACAGAAGTAAATGTGTCTTAACAACCTCATGATTGAATGTGTTTTCAATTCTCTAGGATGTGATTGGATTGTATCAATTAAATGTTCTTATAACTGATTCAGTGAGTAGTAAAAATAGTGTGTCAAGTATAATGACATGAAATATAAGGAATACAAAAAACAAAACAAGAACCCTCTAAATTACACATTTTGTTCCAGGCTTTATGTGCGTGCATAGTTTGAGTATACACCTAGGTTTAGGCCAGGAGTGTTCAAACCTTTTGCAAAGAGGGCCGGGTATGGTAAGGTGAGAATGTGTGGGGCCTAATCAACCATTTAGTTTAGCCTGACATAATTTTTTTACATGCATATGTAAATATATATATGTGGACAAATGTGTACATATGTCTACAAATTTTTGTAGCTCGAGCTGCTTCGTCCAACTGGGAACGCTGCATTAAGAAGGATTTTTTTTTCCTTTGCCAACAGTGCATGCCACGACAACAGCGTGCGACGAAATAAAAAGCTTTCAATAACTTTTCATCGTCAACATCTTAAGATGAATCACACCAAGTTTGAAGATGATCGGATAAACTCTGTAGGAGGAGTTCGTTAAAATAAGACCCCTATGAAATGGCCAAAAAAATGGCAACATGTTCCAAAGTAAATCAAAATGGCAGACTTCCTGTTAGGTTTAGCATATGGTTCAAAAAGAGTTTTTTGTACCTCGAGGGCTGTTACATATGTCTTCAAATTTTGGTCACTCTAGGTGAAACGTACAGCCGGAAATGCTTCATTAAGTAAAAATTTTGAAATGCAAAATTTGATGCCCTGCCTCTGGCGGACTTCCTGTTAGGTTTAGCATATGGCACCAACAGGCTTTTTTGTAGATCATAGTCTGTTACATATGTGTACCAATTTTCGTAGCTCTAGATTAAACGTATAACCGGCAATACTTCAGATGAAACATGCCAAAGAATGAAGACAATCTGATAAGTTTTGTAGAAAATATGAGGCCTATAAAAGGCCCCCAAAAAATGGCTACAAATAGCAAAGTAAATCAAAATGCCGGACTTCCTGTTTGGCTTAGCATATGGTTCTAAAAGACTTTTTTGTACATCGTGGGCTCTTATGTATGCCTCCAAATTATCATAGCGCTAGGTGAAAGGTACAACCGGGAATGCTTCGTTAAAGAGGAGTTTTTTAGCTCAAAAAGTGATGCCCGGCCCTTGCGGGACTTCCTGTTGGGTTTAGCACAAAGCAGCAAGAGACTTTTTTTGTACATCGTGGGCTGTTACATATGTCTACAAATTTTCGTAGCTCTAGCTGCTTCGTACAACTGAGAATTCTTCATTAAGAAGAATTTTTTTCCTTTGCAAACAAGTGCATGCCACGACAACAGCGTGCAGCGAAATAAAAAGCTTTCAATAACTTTTCATCTTCAACATCTTAAGATGAATCACACCAAGTTTGAAGATGATCGGATAAACTCTGTAAGAGGAGTTCGTTAAAATAGGACCCCTATGAAATGGCCAAAAAAATGGGAACACGTTCCAAAGTAAATCAAAATGGTGGACTTTCTGTTAGGTTTAGCATATGGTTCAAAAAGAGTTTTTTGTACCTTGAGGGCTGTTACATATGTCTTTAAATTTTGGTAACTCTAGGTGAAACGTACAGCCGGGAATGCTTCATTAAGTAAGAATTTTGAAACTCCAAATTTGATGCCCCGCCTCTGGCGGACTTCCTGTTGGGTTTAGCATATGGCACCAACAGACTTTTTTGTAGGTCATAGTCTGTTACATATGTGTACCAATTTTCGTAGCTCTAGGTTAAACATACAACCGGCAATACTACGTTTAGTAAGAGTTTTGAAACTCTAAATTTGATGCCCCACCGCCGTCATATAGTATGTCGAAAACTTTAGATTTTTTACCATGGTGTTGTCCCAGGTCTTGAGATGGTACATCCCAAGTTTGAAGTCAATTGGATTAACCGTGTAGGAGAAGCAGGCAAAAGTATGACCCCTGTAAATGTGCAAAAATTGGCCAAAATTGGACATTTAAATACTCATATCTCACTTCCTGTCTATTTTAGGGTACACACATCAAAGAGGTTTTTGTTCATCTGGATGTGCTACAGGTGCCACACAATTTTCATAGCCGTCGGACAATCGTAGCGGGCCAGGGATCTGTTTAACCTATGTAGGTGGCGCTATGGAGCCATTTTTCTGTTATCACCTATGGCGACTTTAAAATATAAAATTTTCCCCAGGCCTGACGTGTGTGTAAAGTTTGGTGAGTTTTCGTTCACGTTTAGTGTCTCAAAAATGTGATTGTTTGCGGAAAAGAATAATAACAAATAAAAAGAAGAAGAATAATAAGAATTCCTTGAAAAACAATAGGGACCTCGCAGCGGTCGCTGCTCGGGCCCTAACTAGAGCTGCGAGCAGCTATAAAGGGCCCTCGCAACCCGGGCCACGTTGGGGTACTTGCACGTCGGGGTACTGGCACGTTGGGGTACTGTCAAATAGGACAAGGACCATCTAAAATGTTTTTGACAAGCCTTGTGTGTGCAAAGTTTAATCAAAACGCAAAATATGGTGTGCAATTCCCAAAATAAATTCAAAATGGCGGACTTCCTTTTAGGTTTAGCATACGGCTACAGAATACTTTTTGTAGGTCTTAAGCTAATAGGTATGCCTCCCAGTTTTCACAAATCTAGGTCAAGTCATCTTTAGTTGTGTATCGCTTGAATCATGCAATTGGAAATGCTCCATAAAAATGCATAGAGGGCGCTATTGAGCACAACGTTGGGTTACTTGCACGTCAGGGTACTGGCACGTTGGGGTACTGTTACATGGAACAAGGACCATTTAAAATGTTAGTTTTTTCCATGCCTTGTCTGTGCAAAGTTTAATGAAAAAGGCCAAAAATGATGTATAATTCCCAAAATAAAATCAAAATAGCGGACTTCCTCTTTGGTTTGGCAAATGGCTACATAATACTTTTTTGTAGGTCTAGCATAATCATACAATCGGAAATGCTTCATAAAAATGTCTAGAGGGCGCTATTTATTGCAAATTGCACAATAAATCTCTGAAAATTCATGTTCATGACAAGTCTGATGTGTTTGCAAAGTTTCATGAGTTTTCATGTGTATAAAAAAAAAAAAAAAGCAGCACTTGACAAACAATGCAATGCTATGGCAACAGCGTGTTACAAAATAAAAAACTTTCGATTACTTTGCATCTTAAACATCTTAAGATGAAACACACCAAGTTTGAAGACAGTCGGATAAATTTTGTAGGAGGGGTTCGTTAAAATATGACCCCTGAAAAAGGCCACAAAAAATGGCAACAAATCCCATCATAAATCAAAATGGCAGACTTCCTGTTTGGTTTAGCACATGGTTCCAAGAGACTTTTTTGTACATCATGGGCTCTTATGTATGCCTGCAAATTATCATAGCGCTAGGTGAAACGTACAACCAGGAATGCTTCGTTAAAGAGGAGTTTATTTTAGCTCAAAATGTGATGCCCGGCCCCTGGGGGACTTCCTGTTGGGTTTAGCACATGGCACCAAGAGACTTTTTTGTACATCCTGGGCTGTTACATATGTCTACAATTTTTCGTCGCTCTAGCTGCTTCGTACAACTGGGAATGCTTCATTAAGAAGGATTTTTTTCCTTTGCAAAAAGTGCATGCCACGACAACAGCGTGCGACGAAATAAAGAGCTTTCAATAACTTTTCATCCTCAACATCTTAAGATGAGTCACACCAAGTTTGAAGATGATCGGATAAACTCTGTTGGAGGAGTTCGTTAAAATATGACCCCTATGAAATGGCCCAAAAAATGGCAACACATTCCAAAGTAAATCAAAATGGCGGACGCACTAAACGTGAACGAAAACTCACCAAACTTTACACACACGTCAGGCCTGGCGAAAAATTTGATATTTTAAAGTCGCCATAGGTGATAACAGAAAAATGGCTCCATAGCGCCACCTACATAGGTTAAACAGATCCCTGGCCCGCTACGATTGTCCGACGGTTATGAAAATTGTGTGGCACCTGTAGCACATCCAGATGAACAAAAACCTCTTTGATGTGTGTACCCTAAAATAGACAGGAAGTGAGATATGAGTATATAAATGTCCAATTTTGGCCAATTTTTGCACATTTACAGGGGTCATTAAGAAGGATTTTTTTCCTTTGCAAAAGGTGCATGCCACGATAACAGCGTGTGACGAAATAAAAAACTTTCAATAACTTTTCATTTTCAACATCTTAAGATGAATCACACCAAGTTTGAAGATGATCGGATAAACTCTGTAGGAGGAGTTTGTTAAAATATGACCCCTATGAAATGGCCAAAAAAAATGGCAACACATTCCAAAGTAAATCAAAATGGCGGACGTCCTGTTACTCATATCTCACTTCCTGTCTATTTTAGGGTACACACATCAAAGAGGTTTTTGTTCATCTGGATGTGCTACAGGTGCCACACAATTTTCATAGCCGTCGGACAATCGTAGCGGGCCAGGGATCTGTTTAACCTATGTAGGTGGCGCTATGGAGCCATTTTTCTGTTATCACCTATGGCGACTTTAAAATATCAAATTTTTCACCAGGCCTGACGTGTGTGTACAGTTTGGTGAGTTTTCGATGACTCAATAGCGCCCCCTCGAAATTTTTAACGAAGCAGCCCCGGTTGTACGTTTAAGCAAGAACGCCGAATATTTCTAGGTGTATGAGGGAGCCCAAGACCTACAAAAAAGTCTCTTGTACCCATATGCTAAAATGAACAGGAAGTGAGCTACGAATTTTTTAATGTCCCATTTTTGACGATTTTTGCACATTCACAGGGGGCCCACCTACATAGGTTAAACGGATCCCTGTCCCGCTACGATTGTCCTATGGCTACGAAAATTGTGTGGCACCTGTAGCACATCCAGATGAACAAAAAACTCTTTGATATGTGTACCCTAAAATAGACAGGAAGTGAGGTATGATGTGTGTACCCTAAAATAGACAGAAGGTGAGGTATGATCATCTGAATGTCCAATTTTGGCCCAGTTTTGCACATTTACAGGGGTCATACTTTTGCCCGCTTCTCCTACACGGTTAACCCGATTGACTTCAAACTTGGGATGGACCATCTCAACACCTGGGACAACATCATTGTAAAAAATCTAAAGTTTTTGATATACTATATGACGGCGGCGACGCATCAAATTTAGAGTTTAAAAATTCTTACTTCACGAAGCATTGCCGGTTGTACGTTTAATCTAGAGCTACGAAAATTGGTACACATATAGCAACACAGGCCTAGAGCGCCCTCTTGCGGTTATAGTGTGAAAATAACACGTGAAATAATACAATAATGTGTTCATTTCACACATAAGTCGCACCCCTGGCCAAACTATGAAAAAAACTGCAATTTATAATCCGAAAAATACGGTACATTCCAAAAAAAAAAAATGTGGCAGTGCACATATCAGTCAGTGATCACATGACCTGGATTTCCCCTGATAATATTCCTCCTCACTCACTCACTGATTCTGCAGCTTTTAATGGGATTTGACAGCTTATCTGCCACTTAAAACTTTGCCGTCACAGACAGAATTAATAATGCAAGCTAAAGCATTTGATACATCTGTAGAACAAAAAAGAATGAAGAATCATGTTAGATCTGTGAAGTTTGGTTGTCTTAGGTGTAGTTTACAGAACAGTCGTGTGCATATTTTTAGCATGGTAGTGTCTTAATACAAATGCATATTATGTAATGCACTGTATATGGATATTACAGACGTAATATTTGACGGTGATCTTATATTCATAGTTTTTGCCCGTTAATAAATAATATAGCTAGTAAGTAATAAGACACGCAAAAATGGTATAGTTGAATCCTCTGGGTCAAAAAGCAATGTTTTAGGATTGTGTGATGAAATGATGAATAAAAGTAAGGATACGACAGGTACATAAATGGTTATGTAAGTGTAAAATTTGGCATGGTGTGTCCAGATACATGCAGGATAAGTATAAAATATTATGGTGTGTGATTGATTTTTTCTTAGTAAAAATTTGTATTGTAATGGTCAAGTCACAGTATGTCCAAAAATTTTTTAAAAAAAAATCTATGGTATAGAAACATCATAATCAGGGGCAAAGACATAAACATAATAATAGTAATTAATAATGATAGAATTTAAATACAATCTTTTCCATGAATATGTCAGTTATTTTGAGAAGATACAGAAAAAAAAGAACTTTGAAGTGTCTATCAGTGGATGAAAGAGGGCAAGATCACAGCATAGCTACATGATATCAGTCACATTTGAAAGTAATCAAGTGTAGTATGTATTCACATTATATACATTGAGAAATTGCGGCTCAATAATCAGTCAGTGTTTTAGTTAACAGTCCAATGTTACCTTCAAGATATTCCTAACAGAAAAAAAGGAACGTGCATTAACAAAAAAATGTAAAAATGTCCATTGTCAAACATGTCATTCATTATACACAATGTGTAGGATGGGGATGCTTGCTGTGTTAGTGTTTGTGTGTCTTCCATGTCATATAGCTTACCATCACGGACAAATGCATCACATGCATCCTTTATATCCAATGCAGTCTGGAGTTCTTTCACAAGCTTGGTTTTGAAGTCTATCTGTTTTTCAAGTGCTCGATTGACTCGAGTCACATGGACTAGTTGGTTCATTTGGGAATGAACATACTGTAATGACAAAGCATTCAATGAAAATCAGTCATGTTAGATTCCATGATTCTAAATAGCAGAGGTAACGTGTTGGTGCAAAACGTTGTGGTCGTGTTGCATGTTACTCAATGGCTGTGTGTGTCAAAACGAGTTTATTTGAAAGAATATACAAATATATACACACGGACATATATATTTATACAGTATAACAGTACCGCATGTATTGGTTTTAAGGAAAGAGTTGAAAAGCAGTGTTCAGAAAAAAGCATAAGACGCACAAAGTACCATTTCACTACATGTAATAAGTTGTCAAGTAGACATGTGAATTAAGTGGTTAAGATAGTGGCTACTGTGCAAGTAAGCTTCAATTGTCTCTAAAAGGTTAGCATATGTGTTCTACATGATATCAATGGCTAGACGTGCTCGTGGAGAAACATTACAAACAGAAAAACACACTAAAGGTGCCTTTAACAAACCTGTTAATAAATGAGAACTTAATACATATATGTATGGCATACTGTATATGATTGAGAAAGTTGTCCTGTTTAGTTTATGTATTGTATACTTACGGAAAAAAGTTGGCAATCTTTGCGTATGGAGATGATTAGAGGGTCTTTATCAAAAGAGAATTTGCTTGGTGATTTGTTCATGTTCTGTAGAAAAGCAAAGGAGTAGAAATAAATACAGTATCATACTTCATAAACATACAAGAAATTTGTAGCTGTATTAACCATTGTTGGTATTTGAAGTGATAATTTAGGAATAGAAGTGTAGTGATTGCAGAATTTATAGAGTGCTTACCTTGTATGACTTTGTAGATGGAAATGTCTTTTGTTGAAAGAGCTCTTTGTTGTCTACTATATATGCAAGGACAAGCATAAGTAGGTGTGGTTATGAAGTACTTGACCATTGAAATAAAGCAGTGGTATCAAATGTATGGACCGTGGTTTGGCTCAGGCCTGCAAAGGGGTTTAATGTGGCACAAGAGATAATCTTGTAAGGTACAAAAAATAATAATAATATAGTAGGTATGCCTCTGAGTTTTCACAAATCTAGGTCAAGTCAAGTCATCTTTAGTTATTTCGCGCTTGAATCATCCAATCGGAAATGCTCCATAAAAAATGTATAGAGGGTGCGATTTATTGCAAATTGCACAAGAAATCTCTAAAAATTCATGTTAATGACAAGTCTGATGTGTGTGCAAAGTTTCACGAGTTTTCACACATGTATAGATAAAAAAAAACAAAGCAGCACTTTACTTGGCAACCAATGCATCGCTATAGCAGCAGCGTGCGACAAAATAAAAAACTTTCGATAAATTTGCATCTTAAACATCTTAAGATGAAACACACCAAGTTTGAACACGGTCGGATGAATTTTGTAGGAGGAGTTAAAATATGACCCCTAAAAAAGGCCACAAAAAAGGCTACAAATCCCATCATAAATCAAAATGGCGGACTTCCTGTTTGGTTTAGCACATGGTTCCAAGAGACTTTTTTGTACATCGTGGGCTCTTATGTATGCCTCTAAATTATCATAGCGCTAGGTGAAACGTACAACCGGGAATGCTTCGTTAAAGAGGAGTTTTTTAGCTCAAAATGTGATGCCCGGCCCCTACGGGACTTCCTGTTGGGTTTAGCACATGGCACCAAGAGACTTTTTTGTACATCGTGGGCTGTTACATTTGTCTCCAAATTTTCGTAGCTCTAGCTGCTTCGTACAACTGGGAATGCTTCATTATGAAGGAATTTTTTCCTTTGCAAACTGTGCATGCCACGGCAACAGCGTGCGACAAAATAAAAAGCTTTCAATAACTTTTCATCTTCAACATCTTAAGATGAATCACACCAAGTTTGGAGATGATCGGATAAACTCTGTAGGAGGAGTTCGTTAAAATAAGACCCCTATGAAATGGCCCAAAAAATGGCAACACGTTCCAAAGTAAATCAAAATGGCGGACTTCCTGTTCGGTTTAGCATATGGTTCAAAAAGAGTTTTTTGTACCTTGAGGGCTGTTACATATGTCTTCAAATATTGGTAACTCTAGGTGAAATGTACAGCCGGGAATGCTTCATTAAGTTAGAATTTTGAAACACAAAATTTGATGCCTCGCCTCTGGCGGACTTCCTGTTAGGTTTAGCATATGGCACCAACAGGCTTTTTTGTAGATCATAGTCTGTTACATATGTGTACCAATTTTCGTAGCTCTAGATTAAACGTACCACCGGCAATGCTTCGTTAAGTAAGAATTTTGAAACTGTAAATTTGATGCCCCGCCACCGTCATATAGTATGTCAAAAACTTTAGATTTTTTACCATGATGTTGTCCCAGGTGTTGAGATGGTACAGCCCAAGTTTGAAGTCAATCGGGTTAACCGTGTAGGAGAAGCGGGCAAAATTATGACCCCTGTAAATGTGCAAAAATGGGCCAAAATTGGACATTCAAATACTCATACCTCACTTCCTGTCTATTTTAGGGTACACATATCAAAGAGGTTTTTGTTCATCTGGATGTGCTACAGGTGCCACACAATTTTCGTAGCCATAGGACAATCGTAGCGGGACAGGGATCCGTTAAACCTATGTAGGTGGCGCTACAGAGCCATTTTTCTGTTATCATGTATGGCGACTTATGCCACGATAACAGCGTGTGACGAAATAAAAAACTTTCAATAACTTTTCATTTTCAACATCTTAAGATGAATCACACCAAGTTTGAAGATGATCGGATAAACTCTGTAGGAGGAGTTTGTTAAAATATGACCCCTATGAAATGGCCAAAAAAAATGGCAACACATTCCAAAGTAAATCAAAATAGCGGACGTCATGTTAGGTTTAGCATATGGTTCAAAAAGAGTTTTTTGTACCTCGAGGGCTGTTATACACCTCTACAAATGTTGGTAACTCTATGTGAAACGTACAGCCGGGTATGCTTTGTTAAAGAGGAGTTTTTTAGCTCAAAATGTGATGCCCGGCCCCTGGGGGACTTCCTGTTGGGTTTAGCACAGGGCACCAAGAGACTTTTTTGTACATCTTGGGCTGTTACATATGTCTACAAATTTTCATAGCTCTAGCTGCTTCGTACAAATGGGAATGCTTCTTGAAGGATATATTTTTTTCCTTTAAAAACAGTGCATGCCATGACAACAGCGTGCGACGAAATACAAAGCTTTCAATAACTTTTCATCTTCAACATCTTAAGATGAATCACACCAAGTTTGAAGATGATCGGATAAACACTGTAGGAGGAGTTCGTTAAAATAAGACCCCAATGAAATGGCCAAAAAAATGGCAACACGTTCCAAAATAAATCAAAATGGTGGACTTCCTGTTAGGTTTAGCATATGGTTCAAAAAGAGTTTTTTGTAGGTCATAGCCTGTTACATATGTGTACCAATTTTTGTAGCTCTAGATTAAACGTACAACCGGCAATGCTTCGTGAAGTAAGAATTTTTAAACTCTAAATTTGATGCGCCGCCGCCGTCATATAGTATATCAAAAACTTTTCATTTTTCACAATGATGTTGTCCCAGGTGTTGAGATGGTACATCCCAAGTTTGAAGTCAATCGGGTTAACCGTGTAGGAGAAGCGGGCAAAAGTATGACCCCTGTAAATGTGCAAAAATTGGCAAAAATTGGACATTTAAATACTCATACCTCACTTTCTGTCTATTTTAGGGTACACACTTCAAAGAGGTTTTTGTTCATTGGGATGTGCTACAGGTGCCACACAATTTTCATAGCCGTCGGACAATCGTAGCGGGACAGGGATCCGTTTAACCTATGTAGGGGGCGCTAAGGAACCATTTTTCTGTTATCATGTATGGCGACTTTAAAATTTCAAATTTTTCGCCAGGCCTGATGTGCGTGTAAAGTTTGGTGAGTTTTTGGTCACGTTTAGTGTCTCAAAAATGCGATTGTTTGCGGAGAAGAATAATAATAAGAACTAGAGCTGCGAGCAGCTATCAAGGGCCCTCGCAACCCGGGCCACGTTGGGGTATTTGCACGTCGGGGTACTGGCATGTTGGGGTACTGTTTCATAGGAAACCATCTAAATAGTAAACGTTTTTGCCATGCTTTGTGTTTGTAAAGTTTCATGGAAAGGCCAAAAATGATGCAAAATTAACAAAATAAAATCAAAATGGATTGGCACATAGCTATAGAATACTTTTTGTAGATATTAGGTTGATAGGTATGCCTCCCAATATTCACACATCGAGCTCAATCATATAATCGGAAATACTTCATAAAAATGTCTAGAGGGCGCTATTAAGCCATTTATTACAAATTGCACAACAAATCTATAAAATATTCATTATCGTGAGAGGTCTGATCTGTGTGCAAAGTTTTGTGAGTTTTCGCCCATGTTTAGACTCTCAAAAAAAAGCATTTTTCTTCGCAAACAATGCATCGCTACAGCAAAGGCGTGCGACAAAATAAAAAATTTCAAACTTTTAATCTTAAATAACTTAAGATGAAACACGCCAAAGAATGAAAACCATCTGATAAGTTTTGTAGAAAATATGACCCCTATTAAAAGGCCCCCAAAAATGGCTACAAATACCAAAGTAAATCAAAATGACAAATACCAAAGTAAATCAAAATGGCTTCCTGTTTGGTTCAGCATATGGCTTTAGAAACCTTTTTGTAAGTCTTAGGCTGATAGGTATCCCAATTTTTAAAAATATAGCTGAATCATATAATACAATACATTTGCAAAAGCTTCATAAAAATGTCTAGAGGGCGCTATTGAACCATTTATTGCAAATTGAACATGAAAGTTTTTGCACATGTTTAGACCAAAGAAAAAGCAGCATTTTACTTGGCAAACAATGCATCGCTATGACAACGGCGTGCGACAAAATAAATAACTTTCGATAACTTTGCATCTTAAACATCTTAAGATGAAGCACATCAAGTTTGAAGACAGTCGGATAAATTTTATAGGAGGAGTTTGTTAAAATATGACCCCTAAAAAAGGCCACAAAAAATGGCTACAAATCCCAACGTAAATCAAAATGGCGGACTTCCTGTTTGGTTTAGCAGATGGTTCCAAGAGACTTTTTTGTACATCGTGGGCTCTTATGTATTATTATGTGGGCTATTATGTAATTATCATAGCGTAGGTGAAACGTACAACCGGGAATGCTTCGTTAAAGAGTTGGGTTTTTTTAGCTCAAAATGTGATGCCCGGCCCCTAGGTGACTTCCTGTTGGGTTTAGCACATGGCACCAAGAGACTTTTTTTGTACATCGTGGGCTGTTACATATGCCTCCAAATTTTCGTAGCTCTAGCTGCTTCGTACAACTGGGAATGCTTCATTAAGAAGGATTTTTTTTTCCTTTGCAAACTGTGCATGCCACGGCAACAGCGTGCGACGAAATAAAAAGCTTTTAATAAATTTTCATCTTCAACATCTTAAGATGAATCACACCAAGTTTGAAGAAGATCGGATAAACTCTGTAGGAGGAGTTCGTTAAAATAAGACCCCTATGAAATGGCCAAAAAAATGGCAACACGTTCCAAAGTAAATCAAAATGGTGGACTTTCTTTTAGGTTTAGCATATGGTTCAAAAAGAGTTTTTTGTAGGTCATAGTCTGTTACATATGTGTGCCAATTTTCGTAGCTCTAGATTAAACGTACAACCGGCAATGCTTCGTTAAGTAAGAATTCTTAAACTCTAAATTTGATGCCTCGCCCCCGTCACATAGTATGTCAAAAACTTTAGATTTTTTACCATGATGTTGTCCCAGGTGTTGAGATGGTACAGCCCAAGTTTGAAGTCAATCGGGTTAACCGTGTAGGAGAAACGGGCACAAGTATGAGCCCTGTAAATGTGCAAAAATGGGCCAAAATTGGACATTCAAATGATCACACCTCACTTTCTGTCTATTTTAGGGTACACCTATCAAAGAGGTTTTTGTTCATCTGGATGTGCTACAGGTGCCACACAATTTTCGTAGCCGTAGGACAATCGTAGCGGGACAGGGATCCGTTAAACCTATGTAGGTGGCGCTACAGAGCCATTTTTCTGTTATCATGTATGGCGACTTTAAAATATCACATTTTTCACCAGGCCCGATCTGCGTGTAAAGTTTGGTGAGTTTTCGTTCCCATTTAGTGTCTCAAAAATGCGATTGTTTGTGGAAAAGAATAACAACAAAGAAAAAGCATAGAAACATCATAATCAGGGGCAAAGACATAAACATAATAATAGTAATTAATGATAGAATTTAAATACAATCTTTTCCATGAATATGTCAGTTATTTTGAGAAGATACAGAAAAAAAAGAACTTTGAAGTGTCTATCAGTGGATGAAAGAGGGCAAGATCACAGCATAGCTACATGATATCAGTCACATTTGAAAGTAATCAAGTGTAGTATGTATTCACATTATATACATAGAGAAATAGCGGCTCAATAATCAGTCAGTGTTTCAGTTAACAGTCCAATGTTACCTTCAAGATATTTAGAACCGGAAAAAAAGGAATGTGCATTAACAAAAAAATGAAAAAATGTCCATTGTCAAACATGTCATTCATTATACACAATGTGTAGGATGGGGATGCTTGCTGTGTTAGTGTTTGTGTGTCTTCCATGTCATATAGCTTACCATCACGGACAAATGCATCACATGCATCCTTTATATCCAATGAAGTCTGGAGTTCTTTCACAAGCTTGGTTTTGAAGTCGATCTGTTTTTCAAGTGCTCGATTGACTCGAGTCACATGGACTAGTTGGTTCATCATTTGGGAATGAAGATCAAGGCTGCGCTGGTATAAGTCGTTGCGACTGAAAGCATGATCATTGCATGCATACTGTAATGACAAAGCATTCAATGAAAATCAGTCATGTTAGATTGTATGATTCTAAATAGCAGAGGTAACGTGTTGGTGCAAAACTTTGTGGTCATGTTGCATGTTACTCAATGGCTGTGTGTGTCAAAACGAGTTTATTAGAAAGAATATACAAATATATACACACGGACATATATATTTATACAGTATAACAGTACCACATGTATTGGTTTGAAGGAAAGAGTTGAAAAGCAGTCTTCAGAAAAATGCACAAGACGCACAAAGTACCATTTCACTACATGTAATAAGTAGTCAATTAGACATGTGAATTAAGTGGTTAAGATAGTGGCTACTGTGCAAGTAAGCTTCAATTGTCTCTAAAAGGTGAGCGTATGTGTTCTACATGATATCAATGGCTAGACGTGCTCGTGGAGAAACATTACAAACAGAAAAACACACTAAAGATGCCTTTAACAAACCTGTCAATAAATGAGAACTTAATACATATATGTATGGCATACTGTATATGATTGAGAAAGTTGTCCTGTTTCGTTTATGTATTGTATACTTACGGAAAAAAGTTGGCAATCTTTGCGTATGGAGATGATTTGAGGGTCTTTATCAAAAGAGAATTTGCTGGGTGATTTGTCCATGTTCTGTAGAAAAGCAAAGGAGTAGAAATAAATACAGTGTCATACTTCATAAACATACAAGAAATTTGTAGCTGTATTAACCATTGTTGGTATTTGAAGTGATAATTTAGGAATAGAAGTGTAGTGATTGCAGAATGTACAGAGTGCTTACCTTGTATGACTTTGTAGATGGAAATGTCCTTTGTTGAAAGAGCTCTTTGTTGTCTACTATATATGCAAGGACAAGCATAAGTAGGTGTGGTTATGAAGTACTTGACCATTGAAATAAAGGAGTGGTATCAAATGTATGGACCGTGGTTTGGCTCAGGCCCGCAAAGGGGTTTAATGTGGCACAAGAGATAATATTGTAAGGTACAAAAAAGAATAATAATATGAGTAATGTCTTACCAATTAATCAGATGGCCAAAATCAAAACAAAGAAATGTGTCATTTCAAAAGTAGTTTTTAGATGACCAATCAATTAGAACACGGAATGGATCAACATGTCATTATTTTACACACAAGCTAAAGTTATGGATTGTTGGGGAAAAAAAGACAGACAAACATAAATGTGCTGAATATGACACTCATTCAGCTATTGGTAACCCAAACACAATATGGTGTGAATTAATGTCCAATAACTTCATTAATTGTGTCACGCAGTACATTCTAGAAATAATATATATATGAAAGACAGGTAGATATAACACGTTCGGAACTCATATAGGCAGTGTTGCCATGTTCCATTTGCATGTGAGTTATTCTTAGGAAAAATGTATTTACAGTTGAGCCTTGCTATTTAGGGCTGTTCTACAAATAGCAAAAATCTGTCTATAACTGATGTCGATTGTATTTAAGCTATATACCATGATGTTATCAGTCCAGCCAACTTAGTTATAGAGTATATTGTCCTTCATGTGGCCACTGAGCTAATAAAAGTTGATAAAAAAAGCATGATCACAAGTGGTGAGTGACTATTAGTAAGAATAATAATTGTATCTATGTTGTGTGCTACAATGAAAGTATTGATAGTGACATGTTATGATATATAATACAATGTTCAAAGTAGCATTTGAAACATCAGTACCTTTAATTTATTGACAAGAAAACACAGGAATGTATGGATATAGATGTTGACAGATCAAAAAGGAATATTTTCTACATACTATCAGTTAGCATTACAGGTATTCATAGTAAGTAAAATAAATGCTGTTAATTGTGAAATAGGAGTGCTAAAAATTATATACACTTTGCTTGTACATGTGAAGTAATTGTAATCATTAGCAAAGGCAATAGGAAACAAACAGAATGCACATAGCTTACAAAACATAAAAGTAGTTGTATAAAAGTGTTGATGTTTAAATGTCATTGTGTAACAGTGTTGATGTTTAAATTTCATAGAAGTGTCATATTTTGCCCGCCCCTTCTGTTCTTATTGGTCAAAAGTCTGACTCTTTCAAGGGCGGCTACATTTAAACCACCGTCACTGAAAGAGACTTCCTCTTGTTGTTCTTCACTGGTTTTGCGTCAGCAGATTCAGAGAGCACAGACAGCAAGATTTCCACAAACGTTATTTCAGCTGTTGGAGTATCTTCTAGTTTATTTATTTATTTTGTAGTAACAGGTAATTGTATATTCAATATTTATTATATAATTGGAGTGTAGATACTTAGCTTCTCAGATGCCTCGGGGGAAAGGCTATCATCGTTCGCAGGCAGCCACAAAGAGGATGACTGAACGTCTTCAACTTGGTGATGTTCAGCAGTCATTTCATGCAACTTGCACACGTAAGTAGCTACTATTTGTGTTTAATATTTTAAGCACGAAGATGTTTGAAGAATTATTGTGGAGAAAAATTTAAACAGTGTTTTATTACATTTGTTGTCATGAAATGTAATTCAATAATGATTATTTCTGTATGTGCTAATAATAGGTGGTGGTACAGGTGGTCGTCACAAAGTGCAAGAATGGCCAATTTCTTGCGTTACTGGTCGAAGCCACAAGTTGGTCATACCCTCTGAGTGTCCAAACAAGAAGGTATAAATGGTTTCTACATTTAAGAAAAAAGTACAATAAATGGTGATTGTGCTAAATGAAATACTGTACATTATGTCATGTAGTTTGTCTTGCTCATTGGAGACTCGCACCTACGGAGCATCGCAGATGGTTTTGTGGAGATGCCAAAGGGTTCTTTTTCCTTTGGTGTCATGTCGACACCCGGAGCTTGTGCAACTGAGTTGACTACTGAGGTGCAGCATGCTGTTGTGCCTAGAACACCAGACGTGGTTTGTCTTTTGGCTCCTAGCAATAACCTGACATCCAGCCGCACCCCTGACGAGGCAGGAGCAGATTTCTGCAGACTCCTTGGTATTGTCTGTGGTCGGTGGCCTAATAAGGTACATGTATATCATGTTTATTAATAGATTTGCAATACTATTATGAGGATGTATACACGATTGTAGTGTGATGTAGAATTATTTTCATGGGTAAAATAGTACAAACATTAGTTATAAACACTGCTTGTTTTGAATAGGTGTTTGTCTTGGACTTTCCTCCACGTCTAACCGTGGATGTGACTCAGCAGGATTACTTGCGTCAGGAGTTTCATCGTGTGTCAGCACGTATGGGTGAGTTACTAGATAATGACATTCAGTTAGGTTTTACATGTTATATCATATGGTGTGCCTTTTTGTTACACTGTAAACTGTGCATCCTACAGAATATAAACTATGAATGTAAAAAGACTTTAATAGGCAATAAACGTAGATATCCTGAATTGGATAAAATTATTGCTGACTGTAGTAGAAACTCATAATGAAGGATGTTCTCTCCCAATGTCTTTTTAAGGGGTCAAGTACATGTCTATTGCAGCGTTCTTCCCTTTGAAGAACTTGAAGCTGTGGAGTAAAGATGGTGTAAGTTCCATTATGGTGTAATAATTCAGAATAATTGGATATGCACATTGATTAGATTTGTATGGTAGTACTGGAATAAAATAGTTAGGTTAGTACTGATATAAAATTGTTACTTTTTTTGCAGGTGCACTTGAGTGATGATCATGGGATGAGTATCCTTGTGCAGTTGATGTGTGATGGTGTTCATCAGGTTAGCCATTTCATACTGTTATGTGTTTCATTTTAGTTTTGCATTATGTTTGTAATGTGCTTAAATTGTTGTGTAGTTGTATGGAAATATGTACATTTTTCTGAATGCAGTATATACAGGACTGTCTCAGAAAATGAGAATATTGTGGTAAAGTCCATTATTTTCTGTAATGCAATTAAATAAAAAAAAATGCCATACATTCTGGATTCATTACTAATCAACAGAAATATTGCAAGGCTTTTATTGTTTTAATATTGCTGATTATGGCATATTTTTGTACTTGGTCTGAGGAAATATTCGAATATTTACAGTTAAGATATTTGGCAGAAAATGGCATAATCAGCAATATTAAAACAATAAAAGGCTTGCAATATTTCAGTCGATTAGTAATGAATCCAGAAGCATTTTGCTTATTTAATTGCATTTCAGAAAATAATGGACTTTACCACAACATTATAACTTTCTGAGACAGTCCTGTATGTATTTTGACATGTATTTTATGTAATGCTGTTTGTGAATCATGATTTAGACAAATATCGGTGATATATAAGTAACATAAATATTATTATTCATGTATTTTTTTTATTGTTTTTTTTATAATCAGCAACTTGACCTCCAAACACCTAAGTTGGAGGTACAAGTAGCGTCAAGGCCACCAGCAGTTAAAACTATTCCAAAAATTGTGGTGAAGGGTGAGACTTTGGTTCTTCGTCGATTGAACCCGTTTGAGTGGACTGTTGTTGGACCAGGCAGGAAGGTAATGGTTGCATAATAGTAATAGCTTGGTTGTTGTAGTGTTTAGTGTTGTGATATATTTGTTTTACATTAGATTCTCCAACGTTGAGCAAAGTAAAGGTCAGTATAGGTTGATAAATAAAAATGTTGATGTCTGTCATTGCAGAGGAGGCAAGCAGGACTTGAACAATCCTCTGACGGGGTTCCCAAAAAGAGGAAAATTCAGCATAACGTTAGTTTGTTTAGAATAATTATATACTGTATTTGTTATAGACAAGATGCATTCAGTCACATATTTTCAAAATGTGTATTTCACAGGTTGTGCTAAAGGAATGTTTCATTCCTCTAACCCCAGTTTGGTTCAGCAGTGAAATGTTGGGTGCGATGGATAAGATAAAACCATCAGATCTGTCCAGCCCTGTGAAGGCTGCTCCAAGAGACAAAAAGGTAATTTTCATGTAAATGTCATGGTTCAGGTGTTGTCATTAAGTGAGTCCAGTCATTTACGTGACACATTCTTCTTGATTGATAACATTTAAATTGTGTATAGTGGTCCAAAGAAGCTGTAATCTGCATGTGTGGAATATATAAATATATATATTTTTTGTCTGTCATTAGAAATCAAATGTGAGATATGGACAGAGAGTTGTTTTCAAAAGGACAAAGTCACAGGTTTGTGTTTCTTTCATTTTTGTATTGGGGAGTAATGTAAATATTAGACTAGTTTATAATTGCTGTTATTCAGTTTGAGAAGGGGAGAATAAAATGTTTTATAGTAATGAGCGACAATAGTTATTGTAATATAAATTAGTTAATTTTTAGTTGTTTTGCAGGCAACATTGTACATTCTAAGTATGTATTACTTTTGTTATTGTGTTTAATAGGCAACACCAAGGCCGTTGGTGGATGCAAGTTTGTCTTGTTCCAGTGGTGTGGAAAAGGTTGTGCAGGAGGAGGTTTGTGGCCTGCTTTAGAATGTCACCTTAAAAAAAGAGAACATGTTTTGTAGCAATGAGTGACAATTGTTATATAAATGATATAAGGTCATTGGTAGTTATTGTTTTGCAGGCAAGACAAAGGATGGTGGTGGATGCCAGTATTTGTTCTTCCAGTGTTGTGGAAGAGGTTGTGCAGGAAGAGGTTTGTTTCTTACTTACAATTTTAAAAAAGAAAGAAAATTATAAGTGCCTATTAGTGATGTATGATTGTTGTTATTTATGTTATTGATCTAGCATATTGTTCAAGCATTAACAATAATGGTAATTTATGTATAATCCAGCAGACTAGTGAGGAGGAGTTAAGTGTACTTTGTAATGTGCAAGTAATAGTAAAACAAATAAAAAACATACACAGTAGTTTGTTGGCTCAGTGGAGCATGCAACATCATGTCATTGTATAAGCTTTTTGCTGTTGTATACATTCTAAGTATGTATTACTTTTGTTATTGTGTTTAATAGGCAACACAGAGGCCATTGGTGGATGCAAGTTTGTCTTGTTCCAGTGGTGTGGAAAAGGTTGTGCAGGAGGAGGTTCGTGGCCTGCTTTAGAATGTCACCTTAAAAAAAGAGAACATGTTTTGTAGCAATGGGTGACAATTGTTATATAAATGATATAAGTTCATTTGTAGTTGATGTTTTGCAGGCAAGAGATAGGATGGTGGTGGATGCCAGTCTTTGTTCTTCCTGTGTTGTGGAAGAGGTTGTGCAGCAAGAGGTTTGTTTCTTGCTTTACAATTTTAAAACAGAAAATTATGATAAGTGCTTATTAGTGATACATGGTTGTTGTTATTTATGTTATTGATCTAGCACATTGTTTAGGCATTAACAATATTAGTAATTTATGGATAATCAAGCAGACAAATGAGGAGGAATTACATGTACTTTGTAATGTGCAAGTAATGGTGAAACAATAAAAACATACATAGTTGTTTGTTAGCTCAGTGGAGCATGCAAAATCATTTCATTGTCTAACCTTTTTGCTGTTGTATACAATCTAAGTATGTAATACTTTTGTTATTGTGTTTAATAGGTAACACAGAAGCCATTGGTGGATGCCAGTTTGTCTTGTTCCAGTGGTGTGGAAAAGGTTGTGCAGGAGGAGGTTCGTGGCCTGCTTTAGAATGTCACCTTAAAAAAAGAGAACATGTGTTGTAGCAATGAGTGACAATTGTTATATAAATGATAGAAGTTTATTTGTAGTTGATGTTTTGCAGGCAAGACAAAGGATGGTGGTGGATGCCAGTCTTTGTTCTTCCTGTGTTGTGGAAGAGGTTGTGCAGCAAGAGGTTTGTTTCTTACTTTACAATTTTAAAACAGAAAGAAAATTATGATAAGTGGCTATTAGTGATGCATGGTGGTTGTTATTTATGTTATTGATAAAGCACATTGTTTAAGCTTTAACAATATTGTTAATTTACGTATAAATCAAATAAACTAATGAGGATGATTGAAGTGAATTTTTGTAATGTTGCATAAGTAATGGTATAACCATGAAAACATACATAGTTGTTTGTTGGATGCATGGAGCATGCAACATCAATTCATCGTCTACCCTTGTTGCTGTTGTATAATTCACATAGCAAGTATGGATTACTTTTGTTGTGTTTTTTTGTTTAATAGGTAACACAAAGACCGTTGGTGGATGCAGGTTTGTGTTGTTCCAGTGGTGTGAAAGAGGCTGTGCAGGAGGTTCGTGTTCTGCATTAAAATGACAAGTTCCATAAAAGTACATTGTTTTCTATGTAGTGATGTAGTTTGTTGTTGATGATTTTCCCATTCATCTGGGCGAATGTTGAAGTTGTAAAAACATAGATAAGATATCTAACAATTTTCTGCAACCTTTATCCTATGCATGTTCCGTGATGTTGTGTAATGTTAAATTAATAAATGAATCATGTGTTAAAGATAATGTTTTGTCATATACCTATAGTTGCCGAGGGAGAGGACTTCTCGCATGCAGCATGCAGCCAAGATCAGTCCCAAGAGTATACAAAGTAAGACCATTGGTGATGCAAATACATCTATGTGTTATGTTTTAGAGAATGATGTTACATGTGATTCACTCTTGACTGATAGGGATACAACATATGACAGTTATGCACACACTGACGGCTCCAGTATTAATGTTCATCCAATGTCATTCGGGGCTTCAAGTGATGCTCTAGAGTGTCAACGCAAAAGTGTGAATGGGTCTTTTCATCAGGGAGACATTCGGTTGAACCATCCAGGTAAGCAGTGTATGGCTATTGCGTATGTGGGTCTAGCAAATCACACAGTTAGGAGTGCGTTTTTATGGTGTTCAGAAGATTTAGACAAAGTTGTTGTTTTAGGTGATCGTTTGTATACATTATTGCAGAATAGTGGCAAGTTCAGTAGCTCACATAACTATTTAATGGTGCCAGACTTGCCAAAGCAGCTGGTTTTTGAAGGAAACCGGTTTGCGCTTAAGGAAATAGATGTGGTGTCTGGATTTTTACCGATGGTCAATAAAACTAATATTGTGGAAGGTCAAGATGTTACTATTTTAAAAGGATTGCAAAAGATACATGATCAAGTTGATTCATGTTTGCTAACCATGGGTTGTTATACATGTGCAATCATTAGCCAAAATGGACAGTATGCAGTGTTTGATTCCCATGCTCGCAGTGCTCGTGGAATGCCAGATGGTGATGGTAAAACTGTTATAGTTTACTTTAATTGTCTTCAAGATGTTTACGATCATGTATGTAATTTGACAAAAAAGACATGTACAGGGCCAACGTTTTTTGAGTTTTCAGGTTTTCACGTTGTGCGGACACAGACAAGTTCATATGAACACTCTGTAAAGGGTGTTGGAATGATTGTATTAGATTCCCTGGCTGAAGTTACATGTAATGTAGGGTTGCCTGATAAGAGCACTACATTTGAGCGCCATACATACACAGAGGTTGACAAAATAAATTCCCAACCAGTGTCATTTGGACCTCCAAGTTATGCTTTAGAGCGTTTTGATGACAGAAGCTTGAATGGTTTTCATCAGAGAGACACACTGCAAGTAATGGGTCAATGGTCAGTGGGTCAACAGGCTAAACCCTCTGTAAAGTGTTTTGAAATGACTACACAGGATTGTACTGTTTCACAGCGAAGTAAGATGTCATTGAGAAGCAAAGTTTCAAGGACATTGAAAAGTTGTGATTCCACTGCACTAAATGAAGATGTTCAGATAATGGGCAATGTGACTTATAAAAAGATCCAGTTTAAGCCTATTGGTAAACAAGTCGCCCAAACTTTATGTACACGATTTAAATGGGATTTAGAGAAATGTGTTGCACAAGAGTTTGCAAGTGATGGTTTATTAGGGCCTCCATGCCAGAAAGAGAAAATAATGGGTGATGGGAACTGTTTTTTTCGAGCAGTATCTCAAGCTGTGTGTGGTTCACAAAAGAACCACAGAAAAATCAGACTAGCTGTTGTAAAACAAATGGAATTGAATGCAATTGTGTATGAAACATTTTTAAGAAGTGAGTACTCTTCAATGGGTGAGTATATAAAAAAATCAAAAATGCGATATGTTGGCAGTTGGGCTACTGAAGTGGAGATTCAAGCAACAGCAGATTGTTTGGGGGTAAATATTTTTACATATTATGATGGCAAGTGGTTAGAATATAGTTCAAAATCAAAAGAGGGAATTTACCTAGAAAACAGCAATGGTAATCATTATGAAACTGTTATTTGTGTGCATAATCCAGAACTGCAAAGGTGTTATGGTTTATGTAAAGCCAATCTTGCCAACTCCAAAGCGTACAATTTTCGAAGTCAAAATATGGTTCAGGCTTCATGTATACCAGTAAGTATTAAAGGTGCAAACCGTACTGACAATTTGAATTCATCTAAAACGTTAACTATTAAGAAAGAAGTAGTGAATATTGATGATGTTTCAGCTCAACCAAAATGTGCAAACAGTAATAGGTGTATTTCTAAGTATTTAATACTTAAATATAGATCTCTCAAGACAAGTAAATATCAAAAAAATGTTTTACACAGAAATAAACTAAAGCAAATGTGTGTTGAGATATATCGCCAAAATGCAATACATCGGGAGAAACTTAGGGATAAAAGTATAATCAAGTATCAGCAAAACACAGTGCACAGAGAAAAAGTAAAAGAAATAAGTGTAAAGAAATATCATCAAAACAAATTGCATAGAGAAAAAGTGAAAGAAAGGAGTGCAAAGAAATATCAGCAAAATGAACTGTATAGAGAAAAAATTAAAGAAAGGAGTGCAAAGAAATATCGGCAAAACGAATTGCATAGAGAAAAAGTAAAAGAAAGGAGTACAAAGAAATATTGGGAAGAGGAATTGCATAGAGAAAAAGTAAAAGAAAGGAGTACAAAGAAATATAGGCAAAGTGAATTCCATAGAGAAAAAGTAAAAGAAAGGAGTACAAAGAAATATAGGCAAAATGAATTCCATAGAGAAAAAGTAAAAGAAAGGAGTACAAAGAAATATAGGCAAAGTGAATTCCATAGAGAAAAAGTAAAAGAAAGGAGTACAAAGAAATATAGGCAAAATGAATTCCATAGAGAAAAAGTAAAAGAAAGGAGTACAAAGAAATATAGGCAAAATGAATTCCATAGAGAAAAAGTAAAAGAAAGGAGTACAAAGAAATATAGGCAAAGTGAAATCCATAGAGAAAAAGTAAAAGAAAGGAGTACAAAGAAATATAGGCAAAGTGAATTCCATAGAGAAAAAGTTAAAGAAAGGAGTACAAAGACATATTGGCAAAGTGAATTCCATAGAGAAAAAGTTAAAGAAAGGAGTACAAAAAAATATTTGCAAAATGAATTCCATAGAGAAAAAGTAAAAGAAATGAGTACAAAAAAATATTTGCAAAATGATCAACATAGGAAAAACGTGAAAGAAATGAGCATAAACAAATATCGGTATAATGTAGTGCACAGGCAAAATGTAAAAGTTCGAAGTAAAAGTAAGTATGATAGCAATCCTGATCACAAGAAAAAAGTTAAAGCAGCTACCAAATTAAGGATCCAAAAAATTAAAGAAAAGTCAACACAGATAGATTTCATAATGGAAAATTTTTTAGATAAAGTAAAAAACGGGCCTGAATTTGTCTGTAGCGTCTGCCATAGATTGTTGTTTAGACGCCAGGTTTTACTATATAAAATAGATAATTATAAGAAGAATGAAAAAATAGCTTTAATAGCTGAGAAATGTGTAACAGAAGAATATTTGCACAAATGTAGTACGGACTGTCTAATACCATGTATGGCATTACAGTCAGCTCGAGGCCAGCTGTGGATTTGCTTCACATGCAATAGTAAGATTCTTCAAGGTGAAATACCTCCGGAATGCGTTATTAACAAATTGGCAGTCCAACCAATTCCACCTGAATTGTCATGTTTAAACAGCTTGGAACAACATTTGATCGCCTTACATATACCGTTTATGAAAATGCTAGCGTTACCTAAAGGTGGGCAAAATGGAGTACATGGACCAGTGACATGTGTTCCAGCCAATATTGTGCAAACAAACAATTTGCTGCCTCATTCTAATATGGAAGGATCTTTATTGCCAGTAAAACTGAAGCGTAAATTAACATATAAAGGTTATTATGAATACCAATTTGTTGATACAATGCGCATCAGACAAGCATTACAAATTTTAAAACAAACAAATGTGCATTATAAAGATGTTGATTTTAACGAAGCTTGGATAAATGAGTTTTGTAGACAACAAGGTGAAGTTGTAGAAAATGTCAATAATGCTGAAAGTGGTGAAAACTCAAATGTTGAAGACGAGCTTTTGCATGATAGACAACAACATTGTATGTTTCAAGACACCTGTCTGATGCCTGTTGATATTGGTCAGGAAGCGCTTGATCAATACTTTGATGATGTATTAAATTTGGCACCAGCAGAAGGGAACAATCCTGTGAAATTGCTTTCTGATCATACAAATGAAGCCAAATGCTTCCCAGTCTTATTTCCACAGGGACAAAATACATACCACGATAGCAGGCAATATCGACTAACTTTGGCGCGTTACTTCAACAACAGAATTTTACATGCTGATGGGAGGTTTGCACAAAATGTTGAATATATATTTTTTGCTCAGTACATGTCTGAGATTGAACAGGTTATTTCAAGTGTATCCATTGCATTGCGCAAAGGAAACAAAGGTCAAACATTTAAAAAGCTGAGCGAAGATATGTTAAAAAATGAAGATTCATTGAGGGATTTATTGAAGTTTGATGAAGGTTATCGTTTCCTTAAACCTATAAGAGGAACCCCAGCTTTTTGGCAGGGAGTTCAACGAGACCTGGTAGCTTGTGTCCGTCAGCTTGGTGTTCCTACCTGGTTTTGCTCATTTTCTTCGGCTGATCTGCGATGGCAAACTCTTCTCTACAGTATTTTGAAAACCCAAGGTCGAACACAGACAGTAGAAGACTTGGAATGGGCAGACAAATGTGAACTGTTGCGTCACAATCCTGTTGCTGCAGCAAGATATTTTGATTTTCGGTGGCATATCTTTTTGCGAGAGGTGATTATGTCAGATTCAGATCCAATTGGTAAAGTCCTGGATTACTTTCATAGGGTGGAATTTCAACAGCGTGGTTCACCTCATACCCACTGCTTTTTTTGGATTTTCAATGCTCCACAGATTGACAAAAATACAGATGATGAAGTATGTGAATTTATAGATAAATATGTAACATGTGAATTGCCCTCAGAAGATAAGGCTTTATTAGACATAGTCACATCTGTACAGGAGCATTCAAAGCAACATACCAAATCATGTAAAAAGAAAAACACAAGTTGTCGTTTCAATTATCCCAGGCCAGCATCAAGTAGGACATTTATTTCCCGGCGGAAAACAGATGAAAATTCCAAAAAACAATGTGAATGTAAGGTAGATAAAGATGCTTTAGCAAAATGTGCATGTAAAAATGAAGATCAGCAAGAATCTACCAAAGCAGCAGAAATTATGACAGCAGTAAAAACTGCTCTTTCAGATAAAAATTCTACCTATGACTCTGTGGAACATTTGTTTGAAAGCCTCGGCATAAATCAAGAAATGTTTGAGGATGCATATCAACGCTTTAGTCGAAATACACAAGTTGTTTTGAAAAGGGACGTTAATACGGTTTGGGTAAATCAGTATAACAAGTCACTACTAAAATGTTGGAATGCTAACATGGACATACAGTATGTTATTGATGCATATGCATGTATAGTGTACATAATTTCTTATATTTCAAAGGCAGAAAGGGAAATTGGACTATTGTTAAGGAATGCTCAAAGAGAAGCTGCAAAAGATGGAAATGTTTCTGCCAAAGATGCATTAAAAAATCTTGGTAGTGTTTATTTGCACAATAGAGAGGTGGGGGCTCAAGAGGCAGTTTATCGGTTAACAAATATGCATCTGAAGGAATGCTCAAGGAAAGTAGTATTTATACCAACAGGGGACAATCAAGTAAAAATGAGTTTGCCTTTAAATGTGTTAAGGCAAAAGGCAGCTTCACGTAATCTTACCACAGAAGACATGTGGATGACCAGTATAGTAGAACGGTATAAAAATAGACCAAATGATACCACTTTTAACGATATGTGTATGGCCACATTTGCATCAGAATACCGTGTTTTGAGTAAAAATGAGAAATGCCAAAATCGGATTACACTGAATAATGATAGCGGTTTCATCGCAAAAAGAACACGCACAAAACCTGCAGTAGTTCGATACATGCGTTTTTCTGAAAGTACAAATTCAGAATTGTTTTACCAAAGTAGGATGCAGTTGTTTTTGCCATATCGGGTAGATACACAGCTAAAACCTCCCAACTGCGAATTATTTGAACAGTTTTACAAAAATGGTCATGTGAGATTTAGTGATGGTTCAAAACGTTCAGTGAAGTCGGTTGTCGATTTGAACAGAAGTAAATTTGAAAAAGAAGCAAATGAATTGGAAGCCATCCAGAATATGATTGATTCTGATGGCATTTTAGAAAATGCTTGGTGTGAGCTGTTCCCCGAGCAAGAACTAGAGCGATTACAATGTGAGGAGGAACGGAAAAACAAAGACCAGATCGTCGACGAACATGTAGAAAATATTCCTGATTTAGGTGTAAGTAACCAAAAAATAGCACATTTGGAAAAGAGAAATAATATAATGAGCAGAGGTGACGGCTTGGCTTTAATTAGATCTCTCAATGACACACAGTTGTCTGTTTTCTATCAAATTCGACGATGGTGTTTAGAAAAGGTAGCAGGGAAAAATCCTGATCCATTCCATGTATTTATTACAGGTGGTGCCGGCACAGGAAAAAGCCATTTAATAAAAGCTATTCAGTATGAAGCAACTAGATTGTTGTCAACAATCTGTTGCCATCCTGACAGTGTTTGTGTTTTGATAACTGCTCCAACAGGGATTGCTGCATACAATTTACATGCATCAACTATCCATCATACATTTAGCATAGGCAAAGATTGTCGCTTACCTTACACACCATTAGGTGAAGAAAAGCTTAATTCTTTGCGCGCCAAATATAGTGATTTGCAAATTCTCATAATAGATGAAATATCTATGGTTGATCATAAAATGTTATCATATATTCATGGTAGATTAAGGCAAATTAAACAAACTGGTGACGTTCACCCCTTTGGTAAAGTAAGTGTAATTGCTGTGGGAGATTTTTTCCAGTTGCCTCCAGTAAAAGGGAAACCCCTGTATGTAGATGATGTTGGTTTTAATTTGTGGTCTGATCGATTTAGAGTTGTCGAATTGAAAGATATAGTTAGGCAAAAAGACCATGTCTTTGCAGAGTTGCTGAATAGAATACGAACTCGTTGTAAAGGCACTCCAATGTTACAAACTGATATAGAAATTCTAAAACGCTGTGAAACTGGTGAAGTTAGCTCAGCATTGCACATATTTCCTACAAATAAACAAGTAAATGAACACAACATTCAGCAGCTATTTAAGACATGTCCTGAATATATCGAGATAGATGCTCAGGATTTTATGACTAATAAGAAAACTGGAAAAGTAGAGTTAAAAAGTGGACACCACACAAAAACTCATGATGCATGTTTGGCAGAAAAATTGTTGTTGGGAAAAGATGCACGGGTTATGTTGTGTAAGAATGTGGATGTTATGGATGGTCTGGTAAATGGTGTATGTGGTACAGTAACACATATTGTTACTTACCAGAATAATACATTTCCTCAAAAAGTGTATGTGAAATTTGACGATGATCAAATAGGCGCTCAGAGTAGGAAACTATCTGCAGGTTCAAATTCGTTTGTTTCAATGGGTGCCACTGTGATAATGCCAGAAGAAGAAAGAGTCACAAAACAAGGAGGGTTGCGCAGACAATTTCCACTTAAACTTGCGTGGGCGAGTACAATACATAAAGTACAAGGAATTACAGTTGACAATGTAGTAGTGTCTCTCAAAAAAATATTTTCCGCAGGACAGGCGTATGTGGCCTTAAGTCGTGTTACCAGTTTGGCAGGGTTAGTTATTCAAGATTTTGAAGATAAGGCTCTGTATTGTAAAGATCACATTAAAGATGCAATTCAGAACATGCCCAAATTCCCAATAGAATGTACAACCAAACCCAAATTCAACACACAAGCTTTTTCATTATTCATGATGAATGTACAAAATTTGACTTGTCATGTTGCAGATTTGGCATTGTGCACACAGCATATGCAGCTTAATTGTATTGCTGTTACAGAAACCTGGCTACCGGCTGTTTTTTCAATGGAAGCAATCAAACTTAATGGTTACAATTTTCATAGTGCACCACGTGCTTTAGCATACAATGGCAACCACCCTGCTTTGGTTGCCTTGCAACACCAACAACGTGGTGGTGTTGGCATGTATGTTTCACAAAGTATGAAATATGACATTCTCAAACTACCAAATTTCAACTTGGAATGTTGGGCTTGTAAATGTATAACTTACAATATATTAGTAGCAGTAATTTATCGACCACCATCATATCCCATGTCTTTATTTACAGAAAATCTAGGAAAGTTACTTGATTGGTTAGATCCTCAAAATAACACAATAGCTGTTATGGGAGATTTCAATGATGACCTTCTGAAATCATCCAGAATCTGCAAATTTGTAACAGACCGAGGGTATTCTCAGTTTGTTGCAGAATCCACAACAGAAAAAGGTACCCTAATTGATCATGTGTATGTTAAAACTATATATTATAAAGTGCGATCAAAAGTTTTACCGACATATTTCAGTGATCATGAAGGGCTTGTGTGTTCTTTTACATATACGCACTTATAACAATCCAGAAAACTAACTTATTTTTACACACTTGCGTTGACAAAAGTGGCAATTGATAAATGTGTAGTTCCAGAACAAATTATTGGAAACCTCTTACTTTTAAAATAATGTCAAGAATATTACCACCGGAAAATCACTGTTTGCGTACGCAGTGCCCCTTTGGGTGCCCTAAGCTTAAAAGTGTGATGGTGCCCCAAATTTTATTTTATTTTTCTTCGCGGTGTGGGAGGCATTTCTCATACAACAATAATAGTTTGCATGGCTTAAAGACCCAACCCCAACCTTTTGTTGTGCCATAGACTGGTTCAAACAAGTTGATGCAGACCAGCAATCATTCGCAATTCAGACGGATTGAGGTGATCAAAAGATGATATGATTGCACGGCTACTTAGTAGCGGATAAACTGCTAATGGTACGTCGGCAGCTTGTGCAGCTTTCCACATGTTGCTCCACTAGCTTATTTCAACAGGATTGTTGTGTTAACTGTTTTTGAGTACTTGCCTTGCACAACCCTCTTCATCTACTTCACGAGATACCACCAGAAAAACGACGGGGAAGATCACCATCTTGTCGAATCTGTTTCATTTTGGGAAGATGACGCCAAGGCACGGCTTGTTTAACTGTGTGTTCGGTCATTGTTTACTTCTTGTTTCTTTTGCTTTCTGTTTACGTCTTCAACTTGCAAACCGCAGAAGAGAGGGGAAACCTGCTCTGATGTCACGCACATTTCCATCGCATCTGATCACTCGCCTGCTCCCAGCTCCATGTCATTATGATATCACAATAAATTATTCCAAGTACCCTCTACAGTGCTCACGTAGTATTTATTTCTGTTTGATACATTGAATGAGTTTTTCTATGTATGTTTGAAATATCCAACTGTGTGAGTAGTCAATGAACGCACCAAGATTTACCGCCGAACGTGACTGACATGCTTGGTTTTCTTTTGCTTCTCTCCACGCATCTCTGAATTGTATAATGTAAGCACCTTTTTTTCCCCCAAAAAACTTGTTCATGTGTGTTTATGTATGTTTATGTATGTCTTGCTGCAGCAGTAAAAACTGCTGCACCAAGACTCTTGACGAAAACAAGAATGTTTGTATTTTGCTGATAATGACAACTTTCATTGTTACACAGTCCACAGTTGCATTTGTGAATATCATACATTGGCCTGTTTGACTGCTGCTTGTCCTCTCTCTCTTGCCCGCTCCACCTCCAACTTGGAGGCGGGGCTAGGTGGTGATGAAAGAATGTGATACTTTTGCTGTATGGATTCTGCATTGACTGACCGCGACAAGATCTGAGGAGGAGGAGAGCCACATCCCCAGAGGCTTTGCTATGGAGAAATCTGCAATGGCTGACCAGGCCAGTTCCTGGGGAAGAAGCACTTTTGTGTCTACTTGTGGCGCTTCATCTCAATACAATGACTGTCTTGCCTTTAGAGCTAACATTTTACAGCACCATACTACAGTATTTGTGAAATCTTGCCATGCGTCATCTATTGCAACCTGGTCATCCTGGAAGGGGGATTCCCTCCCTCTGTGGTCCCTTCTCAAGGTTTCTCACATTTTCCCTAAATGGGGTTTTTGAGTTTTTCCTTGCCCGGTTGGAGGGTTAGATCAGGGGATGTCGCAACTTGTTTGTGGTTAAGTGCTACAGAAGTAAATGTGTCTTAACAACTTCATGATAGAATTTGTTTTCAATTCTCTCGGATGTGATTGGGTTGTATCAATTAAATGTTCTGATAAATTATTCAGTGAGTAGTAAAAATAGTTGGTCAAGTATAATGACATGAAATATAAGGAATACAAAAAACAAAACAAGAACCCTCTAAATTACACGTTTTGTTCCAGGCTTTATGTGCGTGCATAGTTTGAGTATTCACCTAGGTTTAGGCCAGAAGTGTTCTAACCTTTTGCAAAGAGGGCCAGGTATGGTAAGGTGAAAATGTGTGGGGCCTAATCAACCATTTAGTTTAGCCTGACATACGTTTTTACATGCAACACCAATGTTTAGACTCTCAAAAAAGCAGCATTTTACTTGGCAAACAATGCATCGCTATGGCAACAGCGTGCGACAAAATTAAAAACTTTCGATAACTTTGCATCTTAAACATCATGGCTATATAGAATACTTTTTGAATATATTAGGCATGCCTGCCAATATTCACACATCTAGCTGAATCATATAATCGGAAAGACTTCATAAAAATGTCTAGAGCATTTATTGCAAATTTAATAAGAAATCTGTAAAATATTCATGCTTATGACAAGCCTGATGTGTGTGTAAAGTTTCATGAGTTTTTGCACATGTTTAGACCAAAAAATAAAAGCAGCATTTTACTTGGCAAACAATGCATCGCCATGAAACGGCGTGCGACAAAATAAATAACTTTCGATAACTTTGTATCTTAAACATCTTAAGATGAAGCACACCAAGTTTGAAGACAGTTGGATAAATTTTGAAGGAGGAGTTCGTTAAAATATGACCCCTAAAAAAGGCCACAAAAAATGGCTACAAATCCCAATGTAAATCAAAATGGTGGACTTCCTGTTTGGTTTAGCAGATGGTTCCAAGAGACTTTTTTGTACATCGTGGGCTCTTATGTATGCCTCTAAATTATCATAGCGCTAGGTGAAACGTACAACCGGGACTGCTTCGTTAAAGAGGAGTTTTTTACCTCAAAATGTGATGACCGGCCCCTACGGGACTTCCTGTTGGATTTAGCACATGGCACCAAGAGACTTTTTTGTACATCGTGGGCTGTTACATTTGTCTCCAAATTTTCGTAGCTCTAGCTGCTTCGTACAACTGGGAATGCTTCATTAAGAGGGAATTTTTTCCTTAGCAAAAAGTGCATGCCACGGCAACAGCGTGCCACGAAATAAAAAGCTTTCAATAACTTTTCATCTTCAATATTTTAAGATGAATGACACCAAGTTTGGAGATGATCGGATAAACTCTGTAGGAGGAGTTCGTTAAAATAAGACGCCTATGAAATGGCCCAAAAAATGGCAACACGTTCCAAAGTAAATCAAAATGGCGGACTTCCTGTTCGGTTTAGCATATGGTTCAAAAAGAGTTTTTTGTACCTTGAGGGCTGTTACATAAGTCTTCAAATTTTGGTAACTCTAGGTGAAATGTACAGCCGGGAATGCTTCATTAAATAAGAATTTTGAAACACAAAATTTGATGCCTCGCCTCTGGCGGACTTCCTGTTAGGTTTAGCATATGGCACCAACAGGCTTTTTTGTAGATCATAGTCTGTTACATATGTGTACCAATTTTCGTGCCTCTCAATGAAACGTACCACCGCCAATGGTTTGTTAAGTAAGAATTTTGAAACTGTAAATTTGATGCCCCGCCACCGTCATATAGTATGTCAAAAACTTTACATTTTTTACCATGATGTTGTCCCAGGTGTTGAGATGGTACAGCCCAAGTTTGAAGTCAATCGGGTTAACCGTGTAGGAGAAGCGGGCAAAAGTATGACCCCTGTAAATGTGCAAAAATGGGCCAAAATTGGACATTCAAATACTCATATCTCACTTCCTGTCTATTTTAGGGTACACAGATCAAAGAGGTTTTTGTTCATCTGGATGTGCTACAGGTGCCACACAATTTTCGTAGCCATAGGACAATCGTAGCGGGACAGGGATCCGTTAAACCTATGTAGGTGGCGCTACAGAGCCATTTTTCTGTTATCATGTATGGCGACTTTAAAATATCAAATTTTTCGCCAGGCCCGATCTGCGTGTAAAGTTTGGTGAGTTTTCGTTCATGTTTAGTGCCTCAAAAATGTGGTTGTTTGCGGAAAAGAATAATAACAAAGAAAAAGAAGAAGAAGAAGAAGAAGAAGAAGAATAACTAGAGCTGCGAGCAGCTATAAAGGGCCCTCGCAACCCGTGCCACGTTGGGGTATTTGCACGTCGGGGTACTGGCACTTTAGGGTACTGTTTCATAAGAAACCGTCTAAATTGTAAATGTTTTGCCATGCTTTTTGTGTTTGTTCACATTGCTATGGAATGCTTTGTCGAGGTATTCGGCTGATAGGTATGCCTCCCAATATTCACACATCTAGCTGAATCATATAAAAAAAAAAATTCTTTGCAAACAATGCATCGCTACAGCAAAGGCGTGCCACGTTGGGGTACTTGCACGTCGGGGTACTGGCACGTTGGGGTACTGTCAAATAGGACAAGGACCATCTAAAATGTTTTTGACAAGCCTTGTGTGTGCAAAGTTTAATCAAAACGCAAAATATGGTGCGCAATTCCCAAAATAAATTCAAAATGGCGGACTTCCTTTTAGGTTTAGCATACGGCTACAGAATACTTTTTGTAGGTCTTAAGCTAATAGGTATGCCTCCCAGTTTTCACAAATCTAGGTCAAGTCATCTTTAGTTGTGTATCGCTTGAATCATACAATTGGAAATGCTCCATAAAAATGCATAGAGGGCGCTATTGAGCACAACGTTGGGTTACTTGCACGTCAGGGTACTGGCACGTTGGGGTACTGTTACATGGAACAAGGACCATTTAAAATGTTAGTTTTTTCCATGCCTTGTCTGTGCAAAGTTTAATGAAGAAGGCCAAAAATTATGTATAATTCCCAAAATAAAATCAAAATAGCGGACTTCCTCTTTGGTTTGGCAAATGGCTACATAATACTTTTTTGTAGGTCTAGCATAATCATACAATCGGAAATGCTTCATAAAAATGTCTAGAGGGCGCTATTTATTGCAAATTGCACAATAAATCTCTGAAAATTCATGTTCATGACAAGTCTGATGTGTTTGCAAAGTTTCATGAGTTTTCATGTGTATAAAAAAAAAAAAAGCAGCACTTGACAACTGTTACATGGAACAAGGACCATTTAAAATGTTAGTTTTTTCCATGCCTTGTCTGTGCAAAGTTGAATGAAAAAGGCCAAAAATGATGTATAATTCCCAAAATAAAATCAAAATAGCGGACTTCCTCTTTGGTTTGGCAAATGGCTACATAATACTTTTTTGTAGGTCTAGCATAATCATACAATCGGAAATGCTTCATAAAAAGGTCTAGAGGGCGCTATTTATTGCAAATTGCACAATAAATCTCTGAAAATTCATGTTCATGACAAGTCTGATGTGTTTGCAAAGTTCCATGAGTTTTCATGTGTATAAAAAAAAAAAAGCAGCACTTGACAAACAATGCATTGCTATGGCAACAGCGTGTTACAAAATAAAAAACTTTCGATTACTTTGCATCTTAAACATCTTAAGATGAAACACACCAAGTTTGAAGACAGTCGGATAAATTTTGTAGGAGGGGTTCGTTAAAATATGACCCCTGAAAGTTTTTCCTTGTTCGGTTGGAGGGTTAGATCAGGGGATGTCGCAACTTGTTTGTGGTTAAGTGCTACAGAAGTAAATGTGTCTTAACAACCTCATGATTTAATGTGTTTTCAATTCTCTAGGATGTGATTGGATTGTATCAATTAAATGTTCTTATAACTGATTCAGTGAGTAGTAAAAATAGTGTGTCAAGTATAATGACATGAAATATAAGGAATACAAAAAACAAAACAAGAACCCTCTAAATTACACATTTTGTTCCAGGCTTTATGTGCCTGCATAGTTTGAGTATACACCTAGGTTTAGGCCAGGAGTGTTCAAACCTTTTGCAAAGAGGGCCAGGTATGGTAAGGTGAAAATGTGTGGGGCCTAATCAACCATTTAGTTTAGCCTGACATAATTTTTTTACATGCATATGTAAATATATATATGTGGACAAATGTGTACATATGTCTACAAATTTTTGTAGCTCGAGCTGCTTCGTCCAACTGGGAACGCTGCATTAAGAAGGATTTTTTTTTCCTTTGCCAACAGTGCATGCCACGACAACAGCGTGCGACGAAATAAAAAGCTTTCAATAACTTTTCATCGTCAACATCTTAAGATGAATCACACCAAGTTTGAAGATGATCGGATAAACTCTGTAGGAGGAGTTCGTTAAAATAAGACCCCTATGAAATGGCCAAAAAAATGGCAACATGTTCCAAAGTAAATCAAAATGGCAGACTTCCTGTTAGGTTTAGCATATGGTTCAAAAAGAGTTTTTTGTACCTCGAGGGCTGTTACATATGTCTTCAAATTTTGGTCACTCTAGGTGAAACGTACAGCCGGAAATGCTTCATTAAGTAAAAATTTTGAAATGCAAAATTTGATGCCCTGCCTCTGGCGGACTTCCTGTTAGGTTTAGCATATGGCACCAACAGGCTTTTTTGTAGATCATAGTCTGTTACATATGTGTACCAATTTTCGTAGCTCTAGATTAAACGTATAACCGGCAATACTTCAGATGAAACATGCCAAAGAATGAAGACAATCTGATAAGTTTTGTAGAAAATATGAGGCCTATAAAAGGCCCCCAAAAAATGGCTACAAATAGCAAAGTAAATCAAAATGCCGGACTTCCTGTTTGGCTTAGCATATGGTTCTAAAAGACTTTTTTGTACATCGTGGGCTCTTATGTATGCCTCCAAATTATCATAGCGCTAGGTGAAAGGTACAACCGGGAATGCTTCGTTAAAGAGGAGTTTTTTAGCTCAAAAAGTGATGCCCGGCCCTTGCGGGACTTCCTGTTGGGTTTAGCACAAAGCAGCAAGAGACTTTTTTGTACATCGTGGGCTGTTACATATGTCTACAAATTTTCGTAGCTCTAGCTGCTTCGTACAACTGAGAATTCTTCATTAAGAAGAATTTTTTTCCTTTGCAAACAAGTGCATGCCACGACAACAGCGTGCAGCGAAATAAAAAGCTTTCAATAACTTTTCATCTTCAACATCTTAAGATGAATCACACCAAGTTTGAAGATGATCGGATAAACTCTGTAAGAGGAGTTCGTTAAAATAGGACCCCTATGAAATGGCCAAAAAAATGTGAACACGTTCCAAAGTAAATCAAAATGGTGGACTTTCTGTTAGGTTTAGCATATGGTTCAAAAAGAGTTTTTTGTACCTTGAGGGCTGTTACATATGTCTTTAAATTTTGGTAACTCTAGGTGAAACGTACAGCCGGGAATGCTTCATTAAGTAAGAATTTTGAAACTCAAAATTTGATGCACCGCCTCTGGCGGACTTCCTGTTGGGTTTAGCATATGGCACCAACAGACTTTTTTGTAGGTCATAGTCTGTTACATATGTGTACCAATTTTCGTAGCTCTAGGTTAAACATACAACCGGCAATACTACGTTTAGTAAGAGTTTTGAAACTCTAAATTTGATGCCCCACCGCCGTCGAAAACTTTAGATTTTTACCATGGTGTTGTCCCAGGTCTTGAGATGGTACATCCCAAGTTTGAAGTCAATTGGATTAACCGTGTAGGAGAAGCAGGCAAAAGTATGACCCCTGTAAATGTGCAAAAATTGGCCAAAATTGGACATTTAAATACTCATATCTCACTTCCTGTCTATTTTAGGGTACACACATCAAAGAGGTTTTTGTTCATCTGGATGTGCTACAGGTGCCACACAATTTTCATAGCCGTCGGACAATCGTAGCGGGCCAGGGATCTGTTTAACCTATGTAGGTGGCGCTATGGAGCCATTTTTCTGTTATCACCTATGGCGACTTTAAAATATCAAATTTTTCGCCAGGCCTGACGTGTGTGTAAAGTTTGGTGAGTTTTCGTTCACGTTTAGTGTCTCAAAAATGTGATTGTTTGCGGAAAAGAATAATAACAAAAAATAAAAAGAAGAATAATAAGAATTCCTTGAAAAACAATAGGGACCTCGCAGCGGTCGCTGCTCGGGCCCTAATAAGAATTCCTTCAGGAACAATAGGGACCTCGCAGCGGTCGCTGCTCGGGCCCTAATAATAATAAGAAGAATTCCTACAAAAACAATAGGGCCTCGCAGCGGCACCGCCGCCGCCGCTGCTCGGGCCCTAATAAGAAGAATTCCTACAAAAACAATAGGGCCTCGCAGCGTCACCGCCGCCGCCACTGCTCGGGCCCTAATAATAAGAAGAATTCCTACAAAAACAATAGGGCCTCGCAGCGGCACCGCCGCCGCCGCTGCTCGGGCCCTAATAATAATAATAAGAAGAATTCCTACAAAAACAATAGGGCCTCAAAAACAAGAGGGACCTCGCAGCAGTCGCTGCTCGGGCCCTAAAAATGGCTTAGTTATCACACCTCTAAGTATCAATTACATATTTTTGTAATAATAATCGCGAGGGGGACTTTTTTAGTTAAATTGTCGTTGTCAAAAAAAATTGACATGCATAAATTTTTTTGTTATAACTTATTGCCTTATTCAAAGCTCTAATTATGTCATATGAAGTATTATTTTTTTATTTTTTTTATACATGTATACAGCACAGTTAGTTTTCTTCATAGTCCATTCTTTGGGCTTGTGTTGTCCTAAGAGGGGGGAATACATAAAAAATAAATAAATAAAACTAAATATATATGGATAGTTTTGATGCCAATGAACATTTTGAGTGGTTGAAAGAAAAAAAAATATTAAAAAATGACTTAGTTATCACACCTCAAAGTAGCATTACATATTTGGTAATAATAATCACGAGGGGGATTTTCTGAGTTAAATTGCCATTGTCAAAACATTTGGCATGCATTGAAAAAATTGTTGTTATAACTTATTGCCTTATTCAAAGCTCTAATTATGTCATATGAAGTATTAATTTTTTATTTTATTTTTTTATACATGTATACAGCACAGTTAGCTTTCTTCATAGTCCATTCTTTGGGCTTGTGTTGTTCTAAGAGGGGGCAATACATAAAAAAAAATTAAAACTACATATGTATGGATAGTTCTAATCCCAATGAACATTTTGAGTGGTTGAAATAAAAAAAATATATATTAAAAAATGACTTAGTTATCACACCTCAAAGTAGAATTACATTTTTTGTAATATTAGTATAATAAAAAGGGTAAAATTTCTTTCCAGGCACGAGGGTTAAAACTGAAAATCGAAAAGCACAGGTGTGTTCTTCATGTGTTTATTGAAAACATGCGTAGGCAATGCTGTCACGTGACCCTGCCGCAGCATGGATACAAGGTACTTTTTTTTTTTTTTTTTGTTTAACGGGAGTAAGTACTTTGGCACAATACCTTTAACGAAGTGTAAAAAAAAAAAAAAGTTCCATATGACAATTAGTGCGTCATGCTTCTCAACGAAGAGTGGGCAGCCAGCGACTGCTTCAGTGTTCAGTGCGTGAGCCATGAAGCCATCTTCCCACCGCCCTCTCGCAAACAAGCTGAAAGAGGCGCTTTCCACATCTGAAGTCAGAGAGGCAGCCATGCGTGTATGTGTACCTGCCTTTAAAACACAGTTGGCGGAATGACTCGTATTTATTTTTTTTTAAGTACAAAGAAATATGATACCTGTCATGTCTGGGTCACGCCAGGGTGGTCACGCCAGGGTTAAGTTTGAGTTCATGACCTGTTAAGTTGGGTTCACGACCGCGAGGTCAAGTGTCTGTTATGTACTGATGTAACAAGTGTTTTTGAACTGTTGTAACCATCATCTGGTTTCAACTGGAAAGACGCTATGTGATGTTATGATCTTTGTGATGTCCACATTTAATCCTTTACTTAGCCACAACCAATCAAATTGATTCACTGTCTGTAGTAGCAGTCTGAGAATTGTGTGTGTTTGCCGGATTATTGTTTTCTGTCTCTCTGTGCCACTCTCTGTTTCTCGTCTAGTCAAGTTTGTTCTACACCTCTCGATGTGAATAAATAGTTAAAACCTTATTTGTGTCTGCGCTTTGGGATCAAACCTCTGTTGAAGCGTCAGCCCAGTGAGAGGTAGACAGCCAGCCCGAGATTTACGTCTAGGCGGAGGCCGTCTTTGGTCTCCCACGCACCGACGCTCCAGTAAAGATAAAGATATCCGAGGCGGGGGCTCCAAATTGTCCTCTCCAAGAGTGATCGTCTATTATGCATCCCAGGTGTTGGAGGAAAAATCTTCGCTTGTATTTGCTTTAAAGTAGAAGTTTAAAAACTCTAAAAAGACTAACAGTCGGGCCGAGATTCAAGCTGTAGACAAAATTATTATTTGACACAAACATACAAACAAGACATATTCTGGCCAGAAGGGATGAGAAATCCGTCAAACGGATGCACTGGTTTTTATAGCCTTACTAGATCCACGCCCAAACCTTTTCTCTGGGCGTTACATCTTAAGGTAGCTAACGTGATTGGGCCACTCCAAAACTTGCCCACTCCTACATATTAGCCTAATTATTCATATGAATGTCTTTGTCCACTAGAGTGCACTGCAAGATAGGAGTTTAACTTGGTGCAGTACTATTTTGTGACCATTGGGGGCACTGTTACTCCACGCAAATTTAGGTCCGCAACCTTTGGCCTATTTTAGAGTTGCCCTCTGTATGAACTTTCATGTTTTGGCAAGCTCACATGTAACTTCCTGCTCATAAATCTTGCGGACAAGACATTTTTATAGCTTGCACCTGCTCTTGGCCCACCCAGTCACGTGTACGCCGCATGATCGGAAATCCCCTATTCACAGAAATGCCTCCAAGACCAGCCAGACTCAGGAAGACCACGTTTATGTTTATCTTTAACCACAATAGGGCCAACAGAATAATTCTCAACTAACAAGTATAGTGTCACAAAAACTGACATATGTCTGCTTGTGTCAGAAGAAAGGATAATGTGTCAGAGCAGGTTTGGGTCAAACCAGGGGCCTTTTACAGGGGGACTTCTGGATGGGGCATTAATCTACATAGATAACTAAAATTAGATACGTCACCTCCAGCACATAATACCGAGCCGTTTTTGACGCCGAAAGATTGAGGGACGGTACTCGTGCCGGTACCCCGTGCAATACTAGTAGTGCAATGGCTACTCTTTTCTTGAGAGGTACACTGTTGCGATAAGTGTTTTCGTGATCCATTACCGAGCAGACAATGTCGCATAAGTAAAGAAATGTTTCCTCAGACATCCTGAAAATCGATCTCCATCCATTGTCCAGCTATGAATGTGGGAACTGCTACATCCCACCAGTCATTCGGCTTGAAAAAGGTCCAGACAAAAGGCTTTTCTGGCGTTGTAACAAAGAAAGTAAAAGTAAAAAGACAAAAGAATAGAGTGCATTTTACCATGAAACAGTGAATGCATTGGGTCTGTGGTGTACTGTATACAAGATAGTAATCATCCTTTCTTACCTTCTAAATGAGACTACAGTGAAATATAAGTTTATTGTACTTGTATTTAACTTGCAAACACAAATGAATGCTTCACGACAGTTGATCAAATGGACTGTATGCACCAATAGCCGTGACGTATTTCCGGGAAAATTTATGAGCGCACCGCCCTTTCCGGTAGGAGCCATTTGTTTTCCTTCAGAGAGCCTCACCAGTTGTCAGCGTTTTGGACTATATTTTCGTCATTTTTTCTTATGAGTGTGGTTGCCTGCATTTGTCAAGGAATCAAAGAAGAGGGGCAAGACGACAGTACATCGAGCAATCACTGCTGTGTGCGCAGATAGACAGGTTTAACTCTGCCTTGTTTTCTCCCCTCTTATGCTAACGCTAACCACCGGAGACACTTTGTCATAACTTGTTAACATCGGCAGGGATAACTACTCAATCGCACAAGGGCGCCGTTTGTTAACAGTAGAACCAGAGCTGTATTTTGGAAGTTAAACTTTGTTCATGTGCCTGTATGTATATTCCCATGCTGCCATTGTATTGTATTAAAACCATGAAAAATTCACAAGTCATTATTTTTTTTTACTTCTGACAACGCTGTCGGATTTCCATAGTAAGCATGTTTCAGCATGTCACCATGGGCTGACATGAAAAAAATAAACAGCAAGGAAAGGCATTACATCTGATTCAAAATGTTGACGTCGGTGAAGAGACGTGGCGAAGAGGAGGCTACAGACCAGAGAGGGTTGGTTGGTTTATTGAACATATTAACACATTACAAAATATAAGTTGAAGTTTAAATAAAAATTTGAAGAAAGAAAATAATTCATTGTCATAAATTACATGTTCAAAAGGAGTAAGAAAAAGAGCAATAATTGATCTTGTCCTACTCCCATGTTAATGTACTAAAACTATTCTTATCTAATAACGTATTATTAAAATAAAAAAAGAAAAATAAATAAATAGAAATGGAACAATAAAAATCTTAGATGTCATGACCAGTTAACCGGCAGGTTCCATCTGAAGATTCAACACCTCACCTATACACCATCTGACTGGAGAGGGGGGGCGTAGGATATTTTGTGGACCCGTAGAAGAGCTGCAATACGTAATTTACATTAAAAAAAAAAAAAGAAAAAAAAAAGAAGAAAAAAAAAGCTTTCCTTACTACTCAAACGGCGTGTAATTCCGTTTTTCATTTTTAAGCAATTGCGTCATTGCCAGAGCTTAAGCCGTCAAAATTACGATTCTGGGAGATCTAATTAGTAGTTTTAAAATTCTGATAGACATAGTGTTATAGCAAGGAGTTCTTTTTGAGTGGGCTAAGGATTTAGGATTTGAGTTTTCCATCACTTTAACTCTTTGCAATCCGCCGACGAACTAGTTCGTCATGTGACACCCGGTGGGCGTCACCCGAAATCGAAAAAGTTCGTCAAATGTGTTTTTTTTTTATGAATGGGTGGATGAGACTCTTGGGCAGTTTCCCTCTGAATATTAAGCCCGTGAAGCACTGAAGTGACGAACTGTGCCCTCTTGATGGCAGTGATGGTCTCTTTACACGAGAAGGATGTGATTTCCTAGTAAAGGCGGAGTGTTGTGGAGTGGTGGGGGCCGGTGGCTGGGGGAGAAAAGACGAGTGCTAACGGCGGCTAACCGGAGGCCGCTAAAAACAAAAGCTCACGCTTTTGAGCAGAGCGTTTGTCACGATCGGTCAAGAGATGACGAATAGAAAGATCAAGGAGCCGGATTCTGCATAAGAGACTGTGAAAAGCGACAAAAACGTCACGGGAGCCCACTTCAGAAGCCACCGCCTCCGGCGTTCTCTGAGACACGGAGTGAAAGTTTGCATCGTCGTATCTCTGACCAGTCCACGTCATCTGACGAGGAATCCGTGACGAATTTGGCGAATTCGAGCCGCCTTCACCAGTTGAACAGATCAATTCAAGTGTGGCAAAGGTAACAGCAGCAGCGATTTATCCCCGAAAGCTCCTGGAAGCCCCGGAGGTAAGCTAACGTTTAGCATTCTGTAAATCGAGTGATCACAATTGTACTAGTTCAGTATATTGAATGTGACAGGGATGAAATGACTTGGATGGATGAGAATATTCACAGACATGCTTCTGTATACTGTATGTGCAATGTCTGTAACCTCGTACTAACTAACGCATGTTGCACAACATTCGATTACAGTTGGGGCAGCGTACACAAATGGCCCCTTCGCTGTCACACGCAGTGCGACCGAGAGGTAAAAAAAATCACAATACCTTGCAACAATAATAAAAATTACATCTTGATCACAGTATTTTCTGTAATTTACAGAAGCAGCTACTACACTGGCAGAGGCACAAGCGTGTGAACATCTTGCAGTGTCCCCCTGAACGCAGAAGAAAGCTTCACACGCGATCACACAAAAGACACTATTGGGTTTCGAAACAAAACCCATGCACCCATTCATGCATGCATATTTTGTAAATAACCCCAATTTTGTAAATAGTTTATCAAATGTGAAAATGGAGCTGTTATTTCCCTGTATAGTACGTAAATAGCGCACACGCACGAGCACGCACGCACACGCACGAGCACGCACACACGAGCACGCACACGCACACCCACACACATGCACAAACATTCCTGTAAATAATCAACATTTTGTAAATAGTTTGTGAAATGTGAAAATATTGCTGTTTACACACGCTATCAGATATGTAAATAAATCCTTATTTTGCTATCAAAAACCCATTTTCAGTTTTTTTTTCATGTTTTATGGAAGGCAAGGACTGTTGAGATATTTGAGATGTCACTAAACCAAAAAATATTACTGTAAAAGTCACTGTTTTGCAGAAAATGCGTCATTTCACAAAAAGCTTCATTTCTCCTTATTTTGCCCGAGATTTTTGAATTATGTCAAATCAAGCCATTTTCAAATGATGATTACTAAAGAACAGAATAAGGTAGAATCATACTTTTTTTTTCTAATGAAAGAGGAGACCCCAATCTTTCAAACGACACCCAAAATGTCTATTTAGTCATAGCACACAATATTCTAATAAGCATTGAAAATGGGTGAAAATATACGAAATCTGGTGGGATTCTGGAGTTACCTTGTCAGAAAATGCGTGGGATTGAAAGAGTTAACAGTGCCTTCCGCTGAAGTCTCCCTGCACCGGAAGGGCAGGTGCGCTCATGCAAGAGGCGATGGGAAGACCGAAACACAAGTTGCTGATGGAGGTACAAACCTGCACACTGCTTATGCTCCAGCGTGTCTTTGAGCAGCGGGAAGCCATGGGGGCTGCCCTTACTTCTCTGTCGGTGGACCTTCCCCAACTCACTTCCAGTGACTTCAAAACCATCGAAGAAGTCATTAAAGTGCTTGGCCCATTCCACCAGGCAACCGTTGAGCTTTCAGAGGAGAAACGGGTGTCTGGGTCTAAAGTGATACCACTAATGAAAATGCTTCTACATGCAGTGGATTGTGAAGCATCGAATGTGACGACAGAAACACCAAAAATGTTGGCAGATATTTTAAAGGGAAGGCTGAAGGATCATCTGTCCAAATTGGAGACTGCCAGTGTAATGACACTGGCAACACTGCTGGATCCACGTTTCAAAGTACTGGGATTCCACAGTGAATCAAGGGCAAATGAGGCTGTTAAAAGACTGAAAATGGAATGCGCCAACATCATCTCTCTGCCAGCAATTGCCCCACAAAGGCCTCAAGGGAGGGAGGAAAATCCGACGGCACAATCTGCATCTGGCTCAGGTAAGATTTTATATCTTTATATGTTTACGAAAATACTATCATGAACTCTTTTCTTTCTTTTTTTTAGGTGGCGGAAACCTGTGGAGTCTATTTGACATGTCGGTGAATGAGAGACGGGGCGCGTCCAATGCAGAAGCAGAGGCTATTGTGGAAGTACAACGGTACCTCACCCAAAAATACATTTCAAGGAATGAGGACCCACTGCTCTTTTGGAAGGACCACAAAACAACTTACCCACATCTGTACCAGTTGGCACTTAAGTTCCTTTGCACGCCTGCTTCCTCTGTCCCCTGCGAGAGGGTTTTCTCAAAGGCAGGGGAAATCATATCCCAAAAAAGGAATCGACTGAGCCCAAACACAGTCAAAATGATTTTATTCCTTAACAAAAATCAATAAAATACACCATTCTCTCTATCCAATGTGTGTCCCAGTTACACAAACACATCAAGTAACTGAACATACAACTGACAAATATACGGACAATATTTAATGGACAAAACTTCCATTATTTTGTGCACAGATTTACTGATTTGTTGCCTGTGAACCACATAACATCTGCGTTACACCAAATGACCAGCTGATGTCAGCACTACTAAATGAGCTATTAACTCTTTGACCGCCATAAACGTTTAAAAACGTTCAGTATAATCCTAGGATAGGCCGCCATAGATGTTAATTGACGTCTACTATGTTTTTTTTATGGAAACGGGTGGAGGAAAGCCTTGGGCAGCTGTGCTCCAAGTATCAAGCCGATCGGGTTACTATATGAGTATTCCTGGCCACTAGATGGCTGTGATGAGTCTTTTGGACAAGATCGGGTAGGAGACAACAGTAGAAGAAGAGAGGCTGAGCTACAGTGTTGAGGGGGAGAGAATGGCTAACTTGGCTAAGGGAGTCAAAAAAGGCTACAGATGGCAAGCAGCTCACGCTTGATCCTTATTTTCAAAGCTCAAAAGCATCGACCAGTGCTCAAGAGCACAGTGATGACGGGGTTAAGTCATAGTTGAAGCGGTGACGCGGCCGTTTCGACCACGTCCTAAGGCCCCACCGGCTAGCGATGCTAACACCGGAGAAAAGTGGTGCACAACCGAGCACGTCTGCACAGATGACGTTTCATCGGACGATGACGACTACTATGGGTCCGATGCAAGACAGTCTTGGACAGTCTTCCAAAGAACGTGAAGGTAAGCGCTAACATGCTAAGAGATTGCTAGTAAGATTACTTTTTGGGCGATCTGCTAGCAGCGTGTGTAAATGTGCTGATATACACTAAAACATCTATTACCTATACAAACGTGAATGTATATTTTATAGATCGTGCTCACAGCAACGTCCGACCGCTGGTTCTACGACAAAGAAAGGTAAACAAATAAAAAACGTTTTCAATACACTGCAACAATAAAAGGAAAGTCTTTTGATTGTATTGTAATTGTATACGTTTCTTTCAGCTCCTCCTCATAGGGCCCAAAGTGACCCTTCTCACAGTGAGCAGAACAAAGGTAAAAAGAAAAGATTCTCCACAGCACTAATAAAATATTTCATGGTAAACGTCTTCTATAATTTACAGAATGTGCATCAACCAATACATCCAAGAAAAAAAGGTAAACATGCACACACACACACACACACACACACACACACACACACACACACACACACACACACATTGCATCACACTGCTCTAAAATAATATATGATATTGAAATGTATATTTGCAGATCCCAAAGATTCTGGCTGGCTTGAAGTTGATGAATTCGGCTGGCAGCCAACCATCTTCCCCTTTGCTGCAAAACCAGGACCAAGGGATGCTGCAGCAGAGCTAAATTCCCATCTGCCAGCTGACATCTTGGAGCTCTTCATCACGGATGAACTTCTCCAGCACATCGTTCATCATACCAACCTCTACGCAAATCAGTCCATGCAGAAGCAGACTGACTAAAACGCACGTGTAAATAGTTTGCAAAGAGTTTTCCAAATTGTTTGTTCGGATTGCTACTGTTGCATGTAAATAAACTGTTATTTTGCAATCAAAAACATTTTTTATTGTTGGGGTAGTGTTTTATAGAAGTTTAGGTGTTTGTAGAATCACTCATGCAAAAAAAAAAAAAGTGCCAAATTCACTAGAGTGCATGAAATAACATCGTTTCACAAAAAGCTTGATTTCTCCGTATTTTGGAAGAAAATAGAGGATTTGGGTGAAACGAAGCTGTTTTCTATTGTTGATTACTGAAGATCCGAATAAGGTAGAAACAAACCTTTTTTTTAGATGAAAGATGAGACTTCAATCTTTCATTTGGTAGTATCCACGTTTCCATAGTCCTAACACAACATTTTCTGTGGAGCTTGAAAGATCGGTAAAATTCTGTAAATCAGCTGGCACTATGGGGTTACCTTTTCCGAAAATGGCTGGCAGTCAAAGAGTTAAATGAGGCCTCGACTGATCAGCCTTTTGGCGAAGCAAATGGCCCAAAAGACTCGATACATTCACGGGGCTTCATCCCGCCATCACTAGTTGGAGGCAGGACCCAAATGCAGGGGGCAACAAAAACAGGGCAAGGCAGGGATGCAAGTAAAAAGGATTTAATTAACAAAAAATGTAAACCAGGAACTATGGAAAAATACAAATTAACAAGGTCAAAAACAAACTAATAATGAAAACACGAGGGCAACAAGGTATGGCATGGAAAACACATGGGTTAACAGGGACAGGAACAGGAACAACAACAGCAACAATGACTCAACAAGAACTGAAAGAAAGCAGGGTAACTAAATACACATGGTAACGAGAAAACAACATACACCTGGGCAAGATACAAGAGGCTTGGGGAGCTGATTGGTCAACACAGTGGGAAGGGAAGACACAGGTGGACGTGGTTAGACATAACGGGACAAGGAACACATGACAAACAACCAAAAACACCAAAAGAAAACAAAATCCCACCCCCACAAAACCAAAACATGACACATTGTCTCACAAATGCAATTATGCTAATTTGTAGTGAAAGAAAAATGTTCAACACAAATCAGTCACACTCATGTATATATATATATATATATATATATATATATATATATATATATATATATATATATATATATATATATATATATATATATATATATATAATTCAATTATGTATCAATGACTAAAAAGTAAAACCATAGTTAAATTAGGAAAAAAATTTATTTTATTGAAAATGTAGATATAAATTGAGGAATAAAATGTAATAATCGTCAGTTAATTATTGAAGTCATGCGATTAATTACGATTAAAAATTGTAATCGACTGACACCTATTATATATATATATATATATATATATATGTATATATATATATATATATGTATATATATATGAATATATATGTATATATATATATGTATATATGTATGTATATATATGTATATATATATATATGTATATATATTTGCACTTAAGCTAAATGAGATTTTTTTTCCAGTTTCCCTTGAATAAAAAACAATTGGTTACATGAAGAGGCCATGTTTAGATGATCCAATCGTAGAAGAGAATCCAGCAGCGACAGGCACGGTAGATGGAGGAGAGCAGCTGGAGCAGCCCCTAGCAACATTCTCCCTCCTCCTCCTCCTCTTTTTTCCTTATCTGCCTCCTCCGCCTCCTCCACACGGATCATGGACGTACCTTTCTCATCACGTCAACGCAACATATAACCTTAATTTAGAAGACCTCCTGACAAGACAGCTCCGATTTCCCTCTTGGTTTCCTTGGAAACGAGTCAGGGTCATAAATGAAGCTTCTGTTCGCTAGGGCTGCGCATGCTATGAGCCCGTGTGTGCTCTTTGCTGTGCTTGGAATCTGGTAAGTGTGCACCGACGCAATAACAAAGTCCTAGTGCCATCATGTGAACGTCGGCGGTTTGTCAAGCTTGAAAAATGCATCGGACTGCAGCGTTCTGTCTGCAATTACAGTGTCGTGTTATTAAAGGGAGAAATAGCCTGTATGATTTCACAATCTGGATTTACTTGGTCGTCAAAGTGAACTGTTTTTTTTTCTTTCTTCCTCTTCAGTATTGTTGTGTAGCATTTGCGTTATAGCAAGTGTAATGTCATATGATGGGAGTCTTGATTATTACCCGTTGCCTGGAAAACAACTTCTCAGCAGCATCCGTGGTGATGGCTTGAGTCCATGCCTACTATACCGCATAATGACAATGCAAAATAATGGCCATTGAACTTGCAATCTTCAAGCGCAGTTGATATGTATGTGGGGTGTCATGGCTCAGTGATCATCTCCCATCTCTGAGGTTGTGGGTTTGATCCTCACTCCTGGTGACCATGTTGAAGTGTCCTTGAGCAAGACACTTAACCCCTGTTTGCTCCCAGTAAGTGGACCTGGTAGCGCCCTGTGTGGCAGCAGCCGACTACTGGTTTGTGTATGTGTGTTTTTAACCCTGTAAAGCACTTTGTTTCTTTGTGTCTGTGAAAAGCGCTATACAGTGGTACCTCTACTTACGAAATTAATTGGTTCTGGAAGAAAGTTCTTAAGTAGAGACGCATTTTCCATGTAAATGCCCTAATCCGTTCCAAGCCTCCCAAAATTCAGATATAAACGTTTTATAAAGCATAAAAATGCATCAAAACATGTAACAATTACATGTTACAATTAGATTATTGCACAATAAATGAGAGTTATGCATAATGTAAAAAACAAAGAATAAAGAATAAAAATGATGGTTATTTACCTTTTTAACTGCTGTCCTCATCATTTTTTGCCCTCTTTGGTTCATGTTCTCCTCTCTCAGAGGTGTTTTTTTTTTGTTTTGTTTTTTTTGGCCTGGTGTTTTGTAAAGAACTGATCCACGGATGTTTTCTTTTTTTTTTTTCTTTCTTTTTTTTTCAACAAACAAACAAACAAACAAACAAACAAACACACAAAAAAAACAATCCTTCGGAAATGTCTAAGGCAAACATCATCTTAGTGAGCAAACGGCCGGCTGGTGAACACTTTTTCTGGGCGATTCTTTTAAACTAATTCTGAAACAGAACAGTCTGAAAATGAATATTCACTGTTTTTGATTACAACAGTAAAGAAACTATTTACAGAAAAAGTTTTTTTTATAAACTCGGTAAAATACTGCTGAATACAGCACATATAGCGTTTTTTATTTTGTTTTCAATGTTTTATTAATTATGATTTAATTTTTAGTACCTAACATTATTAAAGGGTGTTAAGTTGTGTGTGTAAAGCTTAATTTGTAATCATATTCATATTTTTATGGACTACAGTCGGGGTGGGGATCTAATATATATTGATTTCGAAGTGTGTTCAGCTGTGCATGTGAGTAAATGCTTTTACCAGTTAAATAAAAACAAACTTAGGCAACCAGTGTGAGAGGCTGACGCAACACGAACCAAGCTCAACCTTGTCAATGGTGCTGCAGCTGCACAGCATTCCAAAACATTAAAAAAATATATACAATACTAAAATTTGATGCCCCGCCCTCATCATATAGTATTCCGAAAAGTCAAGATTTTTTTCCCCCTCGTTGGCTCAGGTCTTGACGTGGTACAGGTCAAGTTTGAAGCAAATTAGATGAAACGTGTAGGAAAAGTGGTCAAAAGTATGCCCCCTGTAAATGTGCAAAAATCAACAAAAATGGGACATTGAAAAATTCATAGCTCACTTCCTGTTCATTTTAGTATATGGGTCCAATAGACTCTTTTGGAGGTCTTGGGCTCCCTCATGCACCTAAAAATTTTCATAGATCTTGCTTAAACGTACAACCGGGGCTGTTTCGTTAAAAATTTCTAGGGGGCGCTATTGAGTCATTTTTGTAAAATTAGTACAATTCACGATGAAATATTGCTCATTTTGCCAGGCCAGATGTGTGTGACAGGTTTCATGTGTTTCTGTGCCAGTTTAGACTCTCAAAATTGGCGCTGTTTTCAGCGCTTAGCAACGCCCACAGCGATTCGCGAAAACTCACAAACTTCGTGTTGTGACATCATGAAGGCCGAAACCCTCTTCTGAGCAAATATGAGGTAGTTCTAGTTAACGTGGTTGGAGAATATCATTGAAGAAAAATTAATGACTAAGCGATATTTAATTACTGTCCTCGTTCCAGAAGGCAACGTCGCATGGACATTTCCTCTCTCTCTGCCTCTCTCTCTGCCTGTGTGCCACCCTCCGCGGAGAGGAGGGAGGGGCCGGCTTTCATTCAGCACGGATATTAAGGAAGTCTATCCGTGTTCTATTCGTATCCGAGAAAAATCAAGCCTCCCTCCCGCATACTCGTGTTGTACGAATATCCGGCTTACCCCTAATTTGTGTTCCTATGCTGGCGATGTAAGCCGAATTTTGACTTAAGTTGTATTTCACCGTTAAAGTTAATATTGACATCAAAATACTTTGTACAGTAATTTAAAAAAACATACTTGCGCCACCAGGAAGAGACGGAACCACTGTTTTGTGTTTCTGCACGTTCATTCACGTTCATTGCTGACGGACGGCAGAGCGGAGCTAATTCAAGCTTTTTTTCCCCCCCCTTATGAACACTAAACCATTATGGCTCTTCATGGCATGTCCATCATATCCTTCCAGTGACGGTGCAGGCAATGATATTGCAGCAGGGTGGGTAGAGCCTCATAGGCTTCTGAAGTTCTTGGGTTTCATGATGATGCTAGTAGGCTACTAGCGTTAGCGTCCTAAACCATCGCTGCCAAGTCGTCATTAATCCAACACAAGATTTGTGGTCCATGAAACGAACATCGGAATTGCAACTGGCTGGAAATGGCTATGTTCATGACTGAGGTGTTTTGGTTCAAACGGGAGTTTGGTTCAACCCGAGGATAATCGATGCTAGCATAATACACAGCTAGAGGAATAACTCCACAACATAGCCGCCAAAGCTTTACCTCCAACTACTCAACAGTCGCTGACATGAGAGACGTGCATGTAGCCAGCCCGTCAACCTTTAAGGGTCCTTCATTCAAGGCTATGAAAACCCAAAACTTTTGCATGGTACCCCGATATGTGTTTGTGAAAATAAGAAGCTTTTAATTCTTACATTTTAAAATAAGCATGCAGTGCCTCTATTTTGTCTTATTAATTTATATTTTTGTGTCATGTTTTGTTGGTTCTTTGCAGTGGAGCCCTTCAGCCTGGTAAACAAGAAGAGGAAGATTACGAAGATGTACCCATTAATAAGACCTGGGTCTTATCTCCAAAGGTCTATGAAAGTGACGTTACAATGATACTTAATAAACTTCTGCAAGGCTATGACAACAAACTACGACCTGATATTGGAGGCAAGTAAAACTCATCCTATTTATTTTGATATCTGATACCTAAAACAAGCACAGTAATAGCGGTAAAAGTGGAAATTCAAATTGACTTGAAGTGTCTTGACACTATGCGTGAACTGGTTGCTGTGACTTGTATAAATATTTCAGTGTGTAGTGTAGAAAAATTACATTTTGTAATTCCGATCTTAAATTATTATAAATACTCTGATTTCTTTAGTGAGGCCGACTGTGATTGAAACAGCAGTATACGTCAACAGCATTGGACCCGTCGACCCTATCAATATGGTGAGACTATTTCTTCTCATTTTCAGTTCACATACTCCCGAAAATACATCTTGTACTGAGCCCGTTGATTTTCACCGATTTAAAGCTAAAGTTAAAAGAGCCGTTTGAGAGCCAAAAAGAGCCGATCCAAATGAACCAGATTATCGAAAAGAGCCGAAAATCCCATCACTGGCTGTAATCAGCCAGCAGAGTGAGAGAGAGAGAGAGAGAGAGAGAGAGCTAGAGAGAGAGAGAGAGAGAGAGAGAGAGAGAGAGAGAGAGAGAGAGAGAGAGAGAGAGAGAGAGAGAGAGAGAGAGAGAGAGACGCTAATAGCAAATGCTTTTTTCATTCATTCTGCACAAAATAACGTCATCCATCCATGTGGGCATTTTCCTAACTGCTTGTCCCTCACAAGAGACGCGGGGGGTGCTGAAGCCTATCTCTGCTGGCTTTAGGCAGTAGGCGGGGTACACTGGACTGGTTGCCAGCCAATCGCAGGGCACACAGAGACGAACAACCATCCACACTCACAAGCACACCTAGGGACAATTCGGAGCGCCCATTTAACCTGCCATGCATGTCTTTGGAAAGTGGGAGGTGACCGGAGTACCCGGAGAAGACCCACGCAGGCACGGGGAGAACATGTAAACTCCACCCAGGAAGGCCGAAGCCTGGACTCGAACCCGAGTCCTCAGAACAGGGAGGCGGACATGCTAACCACTCGCCCTATTACATTTATAAAAGGACAAATTTATTACGTTTTTGGACTGTTATTATGTTATAGACTTCTACAAGCCTATTTCATCAGCAGCCATTCATGCCTTTATTTCACTTCAATTTTCCACAACAATGTTTGACAAGTGATGTGGGATGCTTTGCATCATGAGCTTTTTCGTTCCTTCTCCATTTCCCTTTGTTAGATTTTGCTATGGGCTGACCTTGGTTTAATTGATCACAAACACAGGTGTCATAGTCCGGTCCTTGAAGGCTTGAGTCCTGCATGTTTTAGACTGAGGATTCCCTCGTCCAAAACAGATGATTCAAATGATCAGCTCATCAAAAAGCTCTGCAGGAGCCTGCAATGATCCTGATCATTGAATCAGGTGTGTTGGAGTAGGGAAACCTTGAAAACAGGCAGAGGGAGGACTCCGGCCCTCAAGGACTGGACTTCGAGACTAAAATTGTAAAGAATCTCATTCCAGAACATTGGAGGCTTATGAGAATGCTTTATGGGAAAGTCACATTTGACCTCTGTATTTACATTCATAAAGATGTCTCTGATTGCAAATGTCAAGAATATGCCTATCTTTAGAGTATTTCTTCCTGTTGAAGTGCATTTTTTTTCTTCATCAAAAAATATGGTGGTCAACAGGGAAAAACGCGCTGCAAAACTGCCATACTAAAAAACACACAAACTCCTAAAACTGCTGCAAATGGCCAAATGCTGCAAACAGAGGAATGATGTAAACAACAAAAAAATAAATTCTAAACACATTGAGCCTCATAATCTAACATGCGTCGCACTGATTTGTGCGCAAAACGTGCATAATCATGAAACTGTACTTTGGACTTGAATATGTGTGTATTCTTCGAATAAATTTAGAACATCCTCAGATCATGCATACACACAAATAATGACAGACCAGCTTCTAAAACAAACATCATAAAACAAATTTTTCACCCAATACATACAACGTAATTGGAACATAAAAACACTAATAATTTTAACAATGAAAACTTCAATGGATAATTTGCTAATGAGTTGAGTAATGGCCTAAATAAACATGAAAAGAACACTTGTCACGTACTGTATCTGATGACAGTACCTGTATCCAATATTTCCACATATTTACAGTTGACAAATGACCATCAAAGAGATGGGACCCGTTAGCTTGCTTATCATCTGATCATCATGCTTTTTTTTCAACTGCAAATGTTTTTCTGTGCTATATTTAGGCCCTTAGTAAGGGCTCGACACTGCGACCAATTCACACGCAAATGTGGGCAACTCTACAGCCTGTGCTGGTAAAAAATTAATCCAGTCGCATGGCGCGAGTGCATGTTTTAATGAGCTCATCTTCGAGCCATGATCTGTATGCATCAAAAAGCGCCACGGTTTTGGTTGTACTGTACATAGTTCGCGTAACGCGCTGCAGAGGCCAATTTCAAAATAAAAGCCGTACAAGTAACACATTGCCATTGATGCAATTGCCTTATTTGTATTTTGACTTGCGCAGCGCCTGGAAGGCGTCGCAACTCAAGGCAGCTAGCTTGACTCGTCCTCACGCTACGGTCGACTTCCAACATCAACACGCCACCTCGAAATTATATTTAATTGCCAATTAAGGACGATAAGATAGTGAATTAGTCTCTTAATTAGTCTGTCAGTTGTACGATGATGATGATGGCACAAGTCTCCGGCGTTAGCAAGTACTAGCCACTAACGGGAGCGTAAAGAGTCGAAACGCAATTGCATTCAAATAAGGGAAACCTGTAGTTGTTGTTGTTATATAAACACATTTCTCAAGTTCATTTGAAAGACGTGTTGGTATATTAGCATTGACATGCTTTTTTTTTTTCTTCATATTTTACAGGAATACACCATTGATATCTTCTTTGCCCAGACATGGTATGATGGTAGACTGAAGTTCAACAGTTCAATGAAGCTACTTATGCTCAACAGTAACATGGTAGGCAAAATCTGGATTCCCGACACATTCTTCAGAAATTCCAGGAAATCAGACGCCCATTGGATCACTACGCCAAACCGCCTACTGAGGCTGTGGAGCAATGGTAGAGTGATGTACACACTGAGGTAAGTCAAGACAGCTGTGCAGCCAGTTTGCTAATCATTGTTAAAGCCTTTGCAACATTAAACTAGTAAGCTCAGAATATACCTGTTGTTTGTGCTGCTTGAGAGTGTGTGCATCTGTATTTGTTTTATTTTAGGTGGCCACAATTTGTCCAAGCATGATATGAACACAATTTCTTCTGCATTTATTGGCGTGATGACACACACACACAAAAAAAAAAATCTATATATTTTTTTATTATGCTCATTCATACTTGTTAGGGGAAAATATGATGAGACTTGCCTTCTCTCTGTCACAATTTTGTTTTTGTCAGGTTGACTATTAATGCGGAGTGTTACCTTAAGCTGCATAACTTTCCAATGGATGAGCACTCGTGTCCTCTGGAGTTTTCAAGCTGTAGGTGGTCAAATGTCTCCCCCCTCCCATTCTAAACCCGTCATCTTGACTTCAAATTCTTTACCTTGCCTGGCGATAGGGGCTTCTCAGTGGACTAGCGTACAGGCTATGCCCATATCTTCTTTGCCAAAAGATCCATCTGCTTAAAGCTTCCCTCTCAAAGCCTGTTCCAAGCTATCATTTGCGCTGCCAAAGGAGAGAAGACATCACCTCTTACCATTTGCACTGACAGACGTAATGAATTATACACCCTCTGCAGTCTGATTCATGCTGTCTGTGCCACCCTTCACTTGTCTCTTGTGCTTCATCCTCTGTCTTGTCCACATGCCAGTGAAAAATGCAGACCATTTCATGGAGATGATCGTTTGTTTGGTGCATTGCAGTTAAACAGAAATTCACCAAATGAGCTTAAATCAGTTATTGAAACAACCAAAAAACAAAATCCTTAAACTCGAACGTGTACGTGTAAAAGAATCTCCCCTTTAGGGGCAATAAAGTCTAAAAAGTCCAAGAATCTTATCTTTAACTTTTTGACTGCCAAACGTTATCCAAAAAACAACCCCAACGGTACCAGCCGATTTCAAGCATTTTCACTCATCTTTCAAAGCAAACAGAATATTGTGCGGTATGACTACATAAACATGGTGGATACCATATGAAAGATTGAATTCCATTCCAAAAAAAAGTATGTTTCTACCTTATTCCGTTCTTTAGTCATCACCATTTGAGTGACATGAGCGAAAATACAAAAATATAAAGAGAAAACAAGCTTTTTGTGAAAAGATAAAACATTTTGCACAAAAGTGAACTTGACACTGTTCTTTTGTTTAGTGACAAGGCAGCACTGCACAAGACGTTGCGCTGCCCATTCAGAGGGGAAAAACAAAACGTAACAAACGTAAATTAACGTTTATGGCGGCATTCACTAGGATTTTAGAATACGTCATTAAACGTTTTTGACAGTCAAAGAGTTAAAAGTGTTGTTCATACACGTCACTGAAGAATTATTTTTGCTCAATTCATTCTGAATTAGTCTCACTTTTGCTATATTTTGGGAAAGGGGTTAAATGTGTGGCAATTCTTTCCCTTTATTTTGGTTTAAATTTAAGTCATTATGCTCATTTGATAGAATTTTATGAGTCTGAACTTGTCAGCTGCCATCTTGAATGTTGTTTTGAATTCTGTCACAGTACTCGAAAGAGAGTACTCTAGAGATATGAATGTTCTGTTTTACTTCCTGCTAGATTAATTATCAATCTGTCTTTTCTCTAATGGTATGTGTCGCGGGTGGCTACCGTATAGATGGTTACCCTCGGAATGAGATTTTATACCGGTGGCAAAGAAGAGCAGTGGAGGTGGCTGACCAGCGATATTGGAGACTTTACCAGTTTGCTTTTGTAGGGATGAGAAATACTTCTGATGTGGCACGCACCCAGTCAGGTAGGAAATTACATTGACTTTTGTTTTCTCATTAGCTCTAATGCCCTACCAAAATTAATAGAATGTTTCTCTTTATTGTCAGGGGAATATGTCATCATGACGATCTTTTTTGACCTGAGTCGGAGGATGGGTTATTTCACCATCCAGACCTACATCCCATGCAGTATGATTGTGGTCCTCTCCTGGGTCTCCTTCTGGATTAACAAGGACGCCGTCCCAGCTCGCACATCTTTAGGTTCAATGTAGTCTTTCTTTCTAAAGTGTGCTAGAAATGATTAAGCCTTGAATATCTTAAGTCTGCATGACTGGTGTCAGAGTTTGGTCCGCATTGCTGGCAGTAAATCAAATTTGTTTCCAGTGAACTTCAGACTCTGCCAAAGTTGTCTTTCGTCACCGAATCTGTTCATAAACTTTACGGACAGATTTCTAGGTGCAGCCGAGGCATTGAGAGGGTTCGATTTAGTGGTCTCAGCATTGTATCTCTGCCTTTTGCAGATGATGTGGTGCTATTGGCTTCTTAAAGCCGCAATATCCAACTCTCACTGTAGCGGTTCCCAGCCAGGTGTGAAACGGTTGGGATGAGAATCTGCACTTTCAAATCTGAGGGTTAGGGTCTTCAGTCGGAAAAGGGTGGCGTCGGGTCTCCGGGTCGGGGATGAGATCCTGCCCCAAGTGGATGAGTTCAAGTATCTTGGGGGTCTTGTTCATGAGTGAGGACAGGATGGAGCAGTAGATCGACAGGTGGATTGGTGCAGCGTCTGCTGTAATGTGGACTCTGTATGGATCCATTGTGATTCAAAAAGGATTTACCGGTCAATCTACGTTCCTATGTTCGTGACAGAAAGAACAAGATCAAGATACAAATGGCCGAACTGACTTTCCTCTACAAATTGTCCAGGCTGTCCCTTAGAGATTGGGTGAGAAGCTCTGCTATCCAGGAGGGACTTGAGTCGTGCCGCTGCACCTCCAAATTGAGAAGAGCCAGTTGAGTTTGCTCGGGCATCTGGTTCGGATGCCCCCCCCGCAGAGGTGTCCGGGCATGTCCCTCTGGGATGACCCAGGACACACTGGACTCTCTCTCATATAGCCTGGGAACGCCTTGGGATCCACCTGCGGGAGCTAGACGAAGTAGCTGGGGAGACGGAAGTCTGAGCTTCTCTGCTAAAGCTGCTGCCCCCACGAACCGATCCCATATAAGCGGTAGATAATGGATGGATGGAAATTTTATGCCACTCTCACCACTTTAAAATTTAGTGGAACATCTGTAGTCAAAAGTCACTACAGTCATGCAATTAAATACCATTATGAGTGTACCAAGGTTCATCTAATAATAATTTCTGTGATCTTACTTTCAGGTATTACCACAGTGCTTACCATGACAACTCTTAGCACCATCTCCAGAAAGTCCTTGCCCAAGGTGTCATATGTTACGGCCATGGACCTGTTTGTCTCTGTCTGCTTCATATTCACCTTCGCTGCTCTGATGGAGTATGGGACACTGCATTACTTCACCAGCAACAGACAGACCAAAAAGTCTAAAGCCAAGAATAACACACACGTGGGTAACATTCTCTGCTCTTAAATAAGAAACAAATGTGAGTGAATTATAAGAGGTCGAAGAATGTGTAGTAAGGAGGGAGGTTATAGTAGATAGAGATGTAACCAACATGGAAACGAGAGCTGTCCATAGGTGGAAAAACCATTGTAAGGCAGAGAGAAGATGCAAAATCAATCAGAGCCACAGCTCAAACAATGGCCGTAACCAGTGCAACCATTTGAAGTAGCCTTGAAAAGAAATAAACCACAGGTGTACTAACAGACAACAACCAGGGCCCGGTTGTTCAAAACTCGGTTATAGCTTTAACCATTGGTTAATTTAAGTAGATTTCACTGACCGTTAACTTTAACGGCAGTGTTATCTTGTTGTTCAGAACTCTGTTAAAGTTAACACACCTAAGAACCGCCGCTAACTTTTTAACTGTGGTTAACTCTGTGTTCGTGGCTAATGCTAGCTTCATGATGCCCACTGAGCACAAGAAAAAGAGGGTCTATCGAGGGCTTGACTTTGACATTGGTGATTATTCTGATGAAGAGTTAAGCACACGTTACCTCTTAGCAGTAATAAAATTCCAAGTGTCATGCTGAGTCAAAAGAAAAAGAATAAAAATGTGTTTTTTAAGACAAGTTCTAAAAATGGACAGAGACAAAACAAAACAAATTATGATGAATTAAAAATAAATAAATAATGTCACAAAAACTCCTAAATTACTTCAACCATTGATTGTTCAAAGTTTTCTTCGTCAGCAGAAAACTTCCGGCTTCTTCGGCGAGTGCCAGGGGTCATTTGGAGAGTATCCATTGCTTTCGCCGACCCGGAAATGAACAAAAAGGGGAATTGTGGGATATATCGGTGCTAACCAGTGACGTAAATGATACGGTTAACAAACGGCATGAATAACCATCTTTTGAACAATGCATATTTAGCGGCCGGTTAGTTAATGGCAGGTTCAGAATTTAACCGGCAGTTAAACAGTGGTGAAAATAACCGAGAATTGAACAACCGAGCCCAGGTAAATTACTGTATTCTCCGCACTATAAGGCGCACCGCATTATTAGCCACACCTTCAATGAATGACAATTTTTAAAACTTTTTCCATATATAAGGTAAGCGCATTATAAGGTGCACCTTCAATGAATGACATATTTTAAATATTGTTCTAAAGACAGTACAAATATTGCAGACTAAACGTAAAATATAACAATGAAGACTCACTAGGAATGTAATGGGGTCTGTCTGATCTCGCTTACCTGGCCAACTCTCCGTTACAAAGGGTTAAGGCCCCCCTTTTATCTCAAACCGTAGTAACACGGGATTTACAGAGATGACGGGGTCGCTTCAAGCTGGCGTCGAAAAGGATTCGTTTAGGTTCTCACCGCCCCAGTTTTAGAGTGTCAGCCCCGGCTTCCATTAGACTACACCCTTAACGAGTAACCTTTGATGATTTAAGGATATAAAATCTAATCACACTCTTTTTACAGCGGCTCCTTTCCTTATGATCGGTTGCACTTAGAATGACCTAAATATGTTTTACTGTCCTTGTTAGAACCGTAAGGGCTTGTTTTATTTGTTTATGTAAGCCGAAATAACCTTTCAGGAATTTTTGGGAACGCAGCCGACATATAGATGAAACTATTATCTATTCAATAAGGTATCTCTAAGTATGACTCAAATAGTGAGAGAAAAGTGTTAAAGCAGGAAGGTGAAGGTTGGGTTTAAAAAAATCAATGATTAATGTGACCACACACATGAAAACCCTAAACCACATCTTGTCTTTCTTGATTTATTACTTGATCAGTGTTCAAACCAATAGCAAAGCAAAATTTGTACAATAATGAATATATGTTGATTAATGACAAAAATTAATGAGTCACATCACAAATTCAAACAGAACAGAATCACATGTACTCACAAATTTGTTGCTCCTTACTCCAGACCATCAATTGAAGAAACAAGAAAAAATAAAAAGAATAGAAAAATCAAAAACCAAAAAGAAGGGCAAAAGCTTTGAAAAAGAATTATTCCTTTGCTGGGTAGACACGACAGGTAGCTATTCTGTGATGAACCACCTGGGCCTAATTATCTTTGAGCTAAACTAGTAGCTCAAAGAAAATAATTGAGGAAGTTTACCATTTACTACCCCGGCTGTTTAATTTAATAAAACTGATCAAAACAAGGGGAACTATTATCTTTTAACAGCCAATCAAGACAATGTGTCTACCACAAATTACTCTTATTTTGATTGTTAGAATTACTTCCTCATTTAGCATATAGGGGTAAATGGGGCGCAGAGACGAAAATGCCCTTCTCGACAGAGAGAGAGCCTCGATCTTTTTTGCACACCCGCCTCGTTTCGTCCCCGCCAATTTATAACCTCGGGATGCTGAACATAGCATGACTAAGCACAGATGAGTGTGTTCCAGTCAGTCCGTACCAAAGTTTGAACTGCTGAGTTCTAAATGTCTGGTGCTTACTTCCTCTTCTCAGTTCCTCTTAAAACTGCGACCTTAACAGCTTTGCAAAACCCATTTGTTGACAAGGTCCAATTTTCTATGCAGACAAAACATTCATGACTTTAAAATAAACTGTACTTCCCATTTGTGAATAAAATCCCTTCAAAGCTTTTTACTCATAATGCCCCACACCAATACTGATTAATATGCACATAAAACTCAAACCACACTCAAATAAAATACATGTTATGTCAAAACCACGTTTCTTGCAATCTCATGGCGACATGTCAAAAAGGCCTTTACTCCCGCACTCCATTTAAGTATGTGCTTTGACATGTGAGCGTGTTGTGTGTGCAAAGTGTGTGCAATTGTGTTACCGTAAATGGATATGTGTATATGTGTTTTATGCTGGCTGCTGGCTCACAAGTATATTTACCAATTATGGGGCATGTTTAAACGCTAATGAAGTTGACAACCACACCAAAGACATTTCAGACTAGTGTTGTGTGACATACCAGATTTGTGTGACATAGCGATTATCTCAAACAATCATTGCATCGTTGCATTCATTTGTTAATACATGGCACAGGTTCACATTATACATGTTAGGACATCATCTATATTTTAACTTTTGGTGACATCCGCTCAGCCCTCAGCCCGTGTTACTCGTCACCCCCCACATGAGATATGAGATAGGGAACACACAACAGCTGAGAGACAGGTCCCGCACAGACATCAGGCATCACATTGAACCCCGGATGAACCGCTCACCGCACGCTCCTCATCAATCACCATGGGGCTGTGGTCAGCCCCCGAGATCCCCTCTCCCAGCTCGGAGAGATCGTAAACACGCACCAAGAGCCCGCTGCGACCATCAATACGGTAGCTGACAGGGCCGCCAGGCGAGGGGGGGGAGGAGGCGCAGAGATCAGGGTCAAAAAGGCGCCTCAACACCTCAGACGCCGAGGTATTCTCATCGAGCGGAAGGGGCGAAGACGCAGGGAGAAGTCCTAAGCCACTTAGTGTCTCAGGAGAAGGGGAGGATACGAGCAATTCTGTTGGAGCAGCACCCGTACCCCCAGCCGGAGGCTCCCCAGCAGTTGGTTCGGGTGATGCAGGGGTGACCTCACCATCGTGAGGGTCGTCCGGAACGACCTGTTCCACCGCAACCGGCGGATCCCGTTGAACAGCCCTCGGCCGGGCTGCAGGCGCCAAGGGGAGAGGTCCACCTCTCCACGGATTCCAGTCAGCGCGTGAACGCCAAGACGAGATCAGCAGGCATGCGCCATCATCAAGGTGTGTTGTAATGCAACGGATGTCATCTCAGGATGCCGAGGCTCTCCTCGGGCCGACTGCAGTGTGCCGGAGGACTCAGAGACCACCGTATGGAAGTCGGATTGTGCCAAGTCATGTCGTATGTCAACTTGAAGTTTGAAGTTTGAAGTTTATTGAACATATGCATATATACAACTTAACTTCATTCTCGTTTTTAACATATAGCCCCTCGCAGAAGAACCAATTGGCGTGGGAAGAGAGGGGGAAACAGCCGTTTCCCATCATCACGTCCCCCACCAGCCAAGCACATTTCACGTGGATTGTTCCACACAGGATACATCGTGGAGTAGGGTTCTAAAACAAAAAACAAAATTACTACTCAAAATAAAATCATAACAGAACAAATGAGCAACAGCAGGTTAAATGTAGCCTTTTTTTTTTTCTCTAGGCTATTTATTTAATCAACTTTCATCATCATTGTTTTCTATACTGTTCAGTTGGTGAACCCCCGTTCTTCCAGATTGGTGGATCGTTACAGACACATCATGAGGGATTCTGGCTGGTTCAAGCGACCTCTCAGTTCTGGATGACAGTGAAGCAACAGAACGAGCCACCAGAATCGTCTCTCTGTTGACATTACTCTCTCCCTGGGGTGAAACGACAACAACAACAAAAAAAAAAACGCTCCTATATGAGAAGGAGCAGCTTTTTGGCGCATGTTTTGGTCAGGAGGCAGGCTGTGGCCGCTGCTGTAAGCAAAAACAAACCAAGTAAAATCCACTTCCCTGATTTACTTATAGCACGCCACAATCCTGAACCAATGGTTTCAAGACCTTGTTCCACAAAATCTAACGTGGAATCGATTACAACTCTTGTAGTTTAAACAAATACCAATTCAATTTTTTCATACCACGTGCAGTCATAAAGGTCGCTGCCGTGTCCACGTTGGAGCCAATGTTCAGCAGGGGAAAAACAAGTTCCTCTGTTATAAATTTTGCTTCCAATTCAATCAAAACCTAAAACTTGATTACCCTGGCAAAGCGACTTTCTAAATGCATGTCCCTCCCCAATTTGCAATAAAGCGTCAGGTCGATCAGGCATGAATTTTGGATATTCAATTTGTGTAAGCCCATAATCATTCACCCATTTAAGACAAGGTTGGTTGTCAGCTTGCATTCGTCTTTTCCATATTTTGGTATTAGATAATTTGACCCAAAGGCCTCCTTCAGGAGTACTAAAATTTGCATAAGGCCATTTATTTTTGCAAACCTCACCCCAATTTGGCACTGATCCACAATTTTCGCGGGCCAGCTGAATCAAACAGGATGTTTTTTTCGGAATTGCAATTCATCATCCAAGGCCTGAGGCCAAAATATAAATATGGTGACCACAGCGACGTACCTGGATAAGTGTCCTGTTCTTTAAAATACACTGTGGCCAAATATTGACATTTAATCCAATAATTAAATGACATATTAAGGCAAGGCAGAACCCATTTTTTTTCTTTTCCATTTCCCAGCTTCGAAAGCCCCACCAGGTCCTGGCGAGATCACGAGTGCGAAATTCTTTCCAAGCCTGCAAAACACCTTTTACAGTATTATTCACAAGTAACCCTAAACAATTATGCACCCATTTTGTTCCTATCAATTTGTGATTGATGATTCAGTGTGGCTGTGCTTCTCTTACCTCTAAAAGAGAATTTCCCCAGCATTCCTCCACTGCTGTGGTTAAAAATCCACACCTTGCATTTTCCAAAATGCAATCTGCCAATCCGGCCATTATGCCTCTTGGCGAGCGGCGTGTAATTACCGCACCCTTGACTGAAGCTAGTTTGATAAAGGGCGGGATGTCGGCGATGTTCGCTGCCATTCTGATTCCCTGGTTATTTCCTGGCTTGAGCTGGATGTAGCTTTAAACTGCTCCACGCCTTGAATTCCTTTTTTTCTTTTCAGTCGGACCGTGTTTCTGTCAGGAATCCAAAGTTCCAGCTTTTCCAGCTCTTTCCTTGTGGGGATGGGGCCAGAATGGCCTATAGCTTGGTGTACAGCCGCAGCCACCTGCCGCACGGACTCGTCTGGAACCACCTTTCCCTGTGGTGTTCTGCTCCAGTTTTCTGCTCCTACAACTATTAACCTTCTTTCTTGAACATATCGGTCCACTTCGTCATTTCCTTGCCAGTGGCTTCCTTCCCTAAGGTGTGCCTTTCGATGGACAACATCAATTTTTAATAAAAGTCTCATTTCAGCTATTTTCCTCCATAACTCACTGTGAGCTACCATTTTCCCTTTCACTCCCTCATAACCATTTTCTTCCCAGATGGCTAGATCTTTTTTTGAGGGCTTGTGCATAATAAAAGCTATCGGTTATAACCTGCACATGACTTATGTGCCTTTTTATTACTTCCGACAGCCCTTCAAGCACTGCTGTTACTTCTCCTGCTTGTGCACTTCCGGCAACTTTGCCGCGACTGCGACAAACCTCTCTCCCGTTCTGTTTGAGGATGAAGCCCCAGTGTGCTGCGGGCCAGCATACGCAGCTCTTCGAGGCTGCTGGCTATAAATGTCTCTTTGCTGGACAGGCTGGGGTGCCTTCGGGGTAGATTGACGCAGCTGGTCGCCCTCACGCCGGTTGTCAGCCTCCTTTCTCATTTCATTATAATGCTTCGTCAGCCTGTCCCATTGTTTGATTGACCCTTCAATCTTAAGAACTGAACTTTCCGGTCCCATCTTAATAAACATGGCTTGGTTTGGTTTATCTGCTACAAGCATTCTCAGGACTTTAACGTACCTGTTTGGTGTTATAATTTGCTTCAATTTGTACCACACATTCATCAAGGTGACCCCTTTTTTGAGTTGTTCCTTGGCCCGGGTCACATAAGTCTCTTCATCTTCTTCGTCTTCATCAACCCATCGTTCATAAACTCCTTGTGCGGTTTCGTGGGACATCACTGGGTCGGAAATCACTAATTGCAACCACATCTTTTTGGCTATTTCTCCTCCCGGGGCATCCTTGATCATGGGCCAAGTAGCATACAAATACTCTTTCACTGTTTCTTTTGGGTCTTTATCTCGAACCATGGCCTTCAAAGCCTTGAAGGCTCGCATATTTCTTTCTTGATCATCTAACATTGCCAAATCATTTGGGGCCTGTGTCGCTAACACAGGCTGTGCCGTGTTTTGCTGTTGCTGAGGAACAGCGACTGAGACAGGCAATGAGGAAGTTGCAGATCCTGCTTGAGCGCCAGCAGGCCCCACTCCGGCCCCGTCTTGATTTATGACATCATCCTGTTCTCTCAACTCTGTCTGAGCTTTGCAGTAAGCCGCCTGTTTCACCAGTTTAAGCAAAACATCATACAACACGGTCACAAAACCTTCTCTGAAATTTTTAGTCAACATTGTACAATTTATTAATGTACGATATGCGGGGGTCATCAACACATTAATTATCTCTCCATAACTCGTTTTCACAGTTAGGGATGCTTCTTCGCTGAGTTTGTCCAACCAAGCAGCAGGATAAGGATACTCTGTTTGACCTACTGATGGCACATACACACGCCTGTCATCCTTAGTCTGCAGGTAACCAACCCGGGTGTCCAGGGCTATCCTTTCCGAGGCCTTCAAAACACTTAGGACTGGCTGCTGTTTTTTGGTCCCCTTGCGGATTTCTCCTTTTATTACTTTTGGCTGCCGAGCATGGTTAGGGCTGGTCGGGGGGGCAAATGACTCCAAGGACCCGAGGTCATCTCTCCCATCCTCAGGTGGCGCCCTCGGGCCGGTGTCCCCTTCATCCTCACTCTCTTCTTCTTCGCTGGATGACGATGAGATCGGCGGAGCCATCACCTCAGCATCTCTGTTTGTTTTCTTCAACGCTTTCCTACCCATGACCTCTTTGGTAACAGGGGTCGGAGGAGGCAACTCCCTATATGAGTCATCCACTCCCTGCGGCGAGGAGGCCGCTAAGCCCGGGTCTGTCACAGCATCCTGCATGCTATTTCTACCTGGTGATTTTTTTATCTCCGTTAGTTTTTCCCTACCTTCTCCAGGTAGCGAGGGCCTCCAAGGCGTGGTGGGAAGGCCGCTGGGGCCGGGTTGTTCATCATCTGACACCATCTCCTTGGCCACACTCACTAGTGAACCTGTGACAGAGGAAGGGTGGGGGCCAAAGGTTACATTATGTGTGCTCATACCTTGTTCCGTCGCCGGTGACCCGGCTCCTTCAGGAGATTTCATCAGGCGCCGCTTCTGACGCTGCGCTTCCTCCTTCAGTTGCAGCCTGGCCTCCTGCAAGGCTCGTGCGGTCCATCTCTCCATGGCCTCGGCCTCCCTCCTGTTATGCTGTTCTTGTGATATGGCCACCACAAACTCTGTATCTGGAAGCTGGGTGACAGGGGTCGCGATCTGCAGCCTAAAGGCCCCTAGGGCCACCGACTCGGCTATTGTCCACAACATTCTTCCTGATCTTATTCCGTTCACATCAATCACGACACGTGTAGCTTCCTGATCAATAGCTCCATTTATAGCTCTCTCCAAAAGTTTCATCACATTTTTCATATATACTCTTTGATTCAATTCTGGAGTCCATTTTTGTCCTGGGCAATGAACTATCAAAAGTAAAAGTTAGAACTTCCTCCACTTGTTATTCTGTATTCCCTTGCATCAGATACTTCCTCAATTGGAGCTTGGCTCCATATGTCTCTTCTCTCTCTTTCATATTCTATTCCAGCTGACGATTTTAAACTCGCCCTGAATCTACTATTGTACGGCCTGAGTTTTACATCAGTGAGAACAATAAGAGCGCTTCCACCAATCTCCCACACATTTCCATGGAATTGACATAGCATTATACCATTTCCCACATTCACTTTTTTGGTGGTTTCATCCGGCAAAGAAATTAGCGGAGGCTGCAGCCGAAGAGGACTCATTTTTTGAGTTAGTGCTTTATGTCTCACTTCCTCTCTAGCCTGCCACTCACTTTCTTTGTTGTCATATTCCGTGTCTGTATCTTCCATCGTAATTCCTTCAGGTGTGAGTTCATAATCTGAATCAATTTCACTTCCACTTTCCAGTATATTTCCCTGTTTTCGATATACTGCTATTTCGGTTATTTGATCCAATAGTGGTTGATACTCTTTTAAGCGGGGCATAGCTCTCGTTTCACTAGGCTTTATCAACTTCCCTTCTATCTGGGCTGTTGCGGCGAGCATTTTTACCACCGGATCAAATTCTGGTTGGGTGCTGACCAATTGCACAACATTATATTCGCTGAATATTTCCACCCACCATTTTAGCCATATTTCACCTTTTTCTTTTGTCTGTCCAACACTTGGATGTTTAACTACAGCAGTTAGCAAATATCCCTGTCCTGTGAGTTCAGCATAAAAAATGCCTTTATCCTGAATAGTATCTTCTATCAACCCTCCGAGTTTATCTGGGGGGATAGACGGGTTTAGACAGTTAATTGCTTCTCTTCTTTCATGATGCCAATTTCCTATACCTTGCCCATGAAGAAAAAGCCGTGTTTGAATATGAGGTTGTCCATGAACTGACTGTTGCAGTGCCTCAGGCCCTTCTTGACCCGAGGTCACTAAATTTTCACTGGATTCGCTTGGCTTTTGCATTCTGCTGCCTTACGATTTTACAATAGTTGTAGGTCGAAGCTATTTTTTCAGTTGCCTCCCTCTTGCGCATAGAGGGTCAGGGACTTACTATAGCCTCTGGTTACTCAATGCCTCTGGTTACAGAGTCACTTCTTCTCTACTAACAAAAGGGCTATTACTTTAGCTAACTTTTATTAGTAACTACTAGTGGTGGGATATTTCAATTAGGTTTCATACCTATTTCAACATTCCCCTTGATCAGCCTTTTTGGCGTATTTCTGAGCCCGCCTTGCCGTACTTTGGACCTGAGCAGTCAGCCCAAATAAACTGGTGTTATTTATATACCCTAAGGTTTTCAAACAACCAAACAAATTTTTATTTGTTACTTTAAGACTGATCTCCACTATTTTTAGACCTATTCCAGTTGTAGCCTACAGCACAATTTCCCTCTTGGATATTTATGTTGCAGGTGCTGTTCCAGGAAACTCTATTCCTCACAGCCACTGTTTATATGTCTAATTAAGCTTATCTGACACTAAATTTAGGTCCTTTCTGGGGTAGCGAGGTCCTGGGAAGTCAACCCCAGCTACTCCCCGTCCAGGTTCTTCCTACGGACATGAATCAATTAACTTTAATCAATCTCAAGTCCCTGTTCGGGCGCCAAGTGTCTGATCTCGCTTACCTGGCCAACTCTCCGTTACAAAGGGTTAAGGCCCCCCTTTTATCTCAAACCGTAGTAACACGGGATTTACAGAGCTGGCGTCGAAAAGGATTCGTTTAGGTTCTCACCGCCCCAGTTTTAGAGTGTCAGCCCCGGCTTCCATTAGACTACACCCTTAACGAGTAACCTTTGATGATTTAAGGATATAAAATCTAATCACACTCTTTTTACAGCGGCTCCTTTCCTTATGATCGGTTGCACTTAGAATGACCTAAATATGTTTTACTGTCCTTGTTAGAACCGTAAGGGCTTGTTTTATTTGTTTATGTAAGCCGAAATAACCTTTCAGGAATTTTTGGGAACGCAGCCGACATATAGATGAAACTATTATCTATTCAATAAGGTATCTCTAAGTATGACTCAAATAGTGAGAGAAAAGTGTTAAAGCAGGAAGGTGAAGGTTGGGTTTAAAAAATCAATGATTAATGTGACCACACACATGAAAACCCTAAACCACATCTTGTCTTTCTTGATTTATTACTTGATCAGTGTTCAAACCAATAGCAAAGCAAAATTTGTACAATAATGAATATATGTTGATTAATGACAAAAATTAATGAGTCACATCACAAATTCAAACAGAACAGAATCACATGTACTCACAAATTTGTTGCTCCTTACTCCAGACCATCAATTGAAGAAACAAGAAAAAATAAAAAGAATAGAAAAATCAAAAACCAAAAAGAAGGGCAAAAGCTTTGAAAAAGAATTATTCCTTTGCTGGGTAGTCACGACAGGTAGCTATTCTGTGATGAACCACCTGGGCCTAATTATCTTTGAGCTAAACTAGTAGCTCAAAGAAAATAATTGAGGAAGTTTACCATTTACTACCCCGGCTGTTTAATTTAATAAAACTGATCAAAACAAGGGGAACTATTATCTTCTAACAGCCAATCAAGACAATGTGTCTACCACAAATTACTCTTATTTTGATTGTTAGAATTACTTCCTCATTTAGCATATAGGGGTAAATGGGGCGCAGAGACGAAAATGCCCTTCTCGACAGAGATAGAGCCTCGATCTTTTTTGCACACCCGCCTCGTTTCGTCCCCGCCAATTTATAACCTCGGGATGCTGAACATAGCATGACTAAGCACAGATGAGTGTGTTCCAGTCAGTCCGTACCAAAGTTTGAACTGCTGAGTTCTAAATGTCTGGGGCTTACTTCCTCTTCTCAGTTCCTCTTAAAACTGCGACCTTAACAGCTTTGCAAAACCCATTTGTTGACAAGGTCCAATTTTCTATGCAGACAAAACATTCATGACTTTAAAATAAACTGTACTTCCCATTTGTGAATAAAATCCCTTCAAAGCTTTTTACTCATAATGCCCCACACCAATACTGATTAATATGCACATAAAACTCAAACCACACTCAAATAAAATACATGTTATGTCAAAACCACGTTTCTTGCAATCTCATGGCGACATGTCAAAAAGGCCTTTACTCCCGCACTCCATTTAAGTATGTGCTTTGACATGTGAGCGTGTTGTGTGTGCAAAGTGTGTGCAATTGTGTTACCATAAATGGATATGTGTATATGTGTTTTATGCTGGCTGCTGGCTCACAAGTATATTTACCAATTATGGGGCATGTTTAAACGCTAATGAAGTTGACAACCACACCAAAGACATTTCAGACTAGTGTTGTGTGACATACCAGATTTGTGTGACATAGCGATTATCTCAAACAATCATTGCATCGTTGCATTCATTTGTTAATACATGGCACAGGTTCACATTATACATGTTAGTGACATCATCTATATTTTAACTTTTGGTGACATCCGCTCAGCCCTCAGCCCGTGTTACTCGTCAGGTCAAAAGTAAAACATTTGTCTTTAAAACCTGTAGAATTCAAATAGTTTCTTTATAATGCATCAAGAATGTAAGATTTTTTTTCAATGATGTATCGTGTTTTTACGAGCGCGCAGGCATATAAAGGTATTTTGTTCTAGTGGGGCTGCCGTTGTTTGCGATCCAAGATGGCGGGATCTTCTGCGTATGCGCGTCACCGATCGTGCAGGGTCACCGATAGTGTCCTGACAGCGAGACCTGTTGTGGCTCAATATTGATCCATATATAAGGCACACTGGATTATAAGGCGCATGGTCAGCTTTTGAAAAAATTGAATGCTCTTAGGTGTGCCTTATAGTGCGGAAAATAAGGTATGTAAAATAGCAGGAGTTGAGTCAGAGCTATAAGTTGTAAAGAAGCCTAAAAAATAAAATAAAATAAACATCAACCGTTAGTGTGTGTCATCGATGTTCAGGGGGCAGGAGTGAATGTATCACAATTTAATACAGTATAAATCGTTCACCCCCCCAGAGGTCATGACAAAAAAAAAAAAAAAAGGAATGTGCTTTTCTTTTTCTTTTTATGAAGGTACTTTTTAAATTCAACTGTAATAATAATAATGATAATAATGATGATAATATAATTCATGAACCAGGAAATGGCAACAGCCGCAACACTCATTCACTGAATCATTCGTTCCTGAATCGGAAATGGCAACGCGTTCACCCACTGACTTGACTCACTCACTAATCCGTTAACGTCTTCGCGAACGGGAAGCTTCCTCAGTGACTCGTTCCTGAACACCAATAGTGAGGCTGCATGTGTAGTAAAATCCCGCCCACATCTGACACTGATTGGTCGTTTGCGAAGACTGATGGCGTGAGCGTGGCTGCTCTCAAATGAACTGAGAAGAGAACGAATCACTTCAAGAAGTGACCCGTTCACTCACGTTCACTGAAAAGATTCGAATCGGTCGTGACCGACACAACACTACTTGTAACAACTACAGTTAGTGACTTGGATTTTTAGAGTAGAGTCCTTCAGGGGCAGAATGTTCGAGTGGAGGAGCCATTTGGGCGGTGTAGCACTTCCACCAGTTCCCTGCTTTGACAGAACGCACTCGGTAGCACCGGTGTTAGCGATTAGTACAGCAGCATAGTTGCTACAGCTCTCTCTCACAATGGATGCCGTCTTGTCACTTGGAGTGACTCCAAGCCACTTGATCTTTTGATGTGAGGTGTATATTATTCGGCAGCTCCAGAAAATCCAACATCGTCTTCTGTTTCGTTGCAATAAAGCACCGTCTGCCAGGTTGTGAAAGTGAAAGTACTAGTGACTATTCACTTGAGAGGGGCATCACGATGCATCCGGGAACTTAACAAAATAAAAGCGTCCAACATCGTGAAAAGGAGTCACTATAACACAATTTAGCAATAATAAGTTAAATTATACTGCATATATTTGTGGGAACTGGCTTCAAGTTACATTTTACAATTTCAAAATGTGCAGAAGATCACAAGTTACTTCTTGTTTAAAATTAGGTAGCTCTTAATATGCAAAGTACATATCGATCGTTTCTGGTTCACATGCAGTAAAGAAACGTCATTTTACAATGCACATCCTATTGAACTTAACAAAATAAAAGCATTCAGCATTCCGCAAAGGAATACACTAACACAATTTCGCAGTAATAAATTAAATAACAATTCATATATTTTTGGGGACTAGGTTGTATTTTACAGTTTTAAAAACGTGCATAATTTCACAAGTTACTTCATGTTAAAAATTAATCAGCTCTTAATATGAAAAGAAAAATGCACTGTGCTGTCACCATTGTCTTACAAATGCAATTATGCCATGTTGTAGTGAAAGAAAAATGATCAACACAAATCAGTCACACTTGTTTTGTCTTTTTGAACGTCCAATAGTATTTTTTTTATTCAATTGTAATGAAATGATTGTTATTATTATTCAAAGACTAAAAAATAAACTATATTTAAATTAGGGAGAATGTACATTTTATTGAAAATTTAGATTTAAATTTAAAGCAGCTCTATGTAAGATTTAAAATTTCAAATCTCTACTGCCACCTGTGGCCGAAAACAAACTGCACGCTCGTACACGGTGTATATTATTCGGCAGCTCCAGAAAATCCAACATCGTCTTCTGTTTCGTTGCAATAAAGCACCGTCTGCCAGGTTGTGAAAGTGAAAGTACTAGTGACTATTCACTTGAGAGGGGCATCACGATGCATCCGGGAACTTAACAAAATAAAAGCGTCCAACATCGTGAAAAGGAGTCACTATAACACAATTTAGCAATAATAAGTTAAATTATACTGCATATATTTGTGGGAACTGGCTTCAAGTTACATTTTACAATTTCAAAATGTGCAGAAGATCGCAAGTTACTTCTTGTTTAAAATTAGGTAGCTCTTAATATGAAAAGTACATATCGATCGTTTCTGGTTCACATGCAGTAAAGAAACGTCATTTTACAATGCACATCCTATTGAACTTAACAAAATAAAAGCATTCAGCATTCCGCAAAGGAATACACTAACACAATTTCGCAGTAATAAATTAAATAACAATTCATATATATTTGGGGACTAGGTTGTATTTTACAGTTTTAAAAACGTGCATAATTTCACAAGTTACTTCATGTTAAAAATTAATCAGCTCTTAATATGAAAAGAAAAATGCACTGTGCTGTCACCATTGTCTTACAAATGCAATTATGCCATGTTGTAGTGAAAGAAAAATGATCAACACAAATCAGTCACACTTGTTTTGTCTTTTTGAACGTCCAATAGTATTTTTTTTATTCAATTGTAATGAAATTATTGTTATTATTATTCAAAGACTAAAAAATAAACTATATTTAAATTAGGGAGAATGTACATTTTATTGAAAATTTAGATTTAAATTTAAAGCAGCTCTATGTAAGATTTAAAATTTCAAATCTCTACTGCCACCTGTGGCCGAAAACAAACTGCACGCTCGTACACGCTGCGCGCACTCGTACGTGCACGACCTCAATACTGAAGACTGGGCTCTTCATATCCAATTAAACTATGTTTTCAGAGGTAAGAAGTTTTATAATGTTATACAAAGCTGGCCACTTCACGGAATGAGACTCTCGATCCCCACTAAACAATTGATGTCCACGGGACGTGCAGATCATATTGCTTTAGTTGCAGTGTGTCCCCACTAAACAATTGATGTCCACGGGACGTGCAGATCATATTGCTTTAGTTGCAGTGTTGCCGGTAACGCGTTACTCAAAAAAGTCGCTTTCTAAAGTAACTAATAGTCTAACGCGTTACTTTATTCTACAAAGTAGTCTGATTAAAGTTACTGTCCAGAGAATCAATGCGTTACTCCACATTTTCATGAAGAAGGCAAACTATCTCACTGTTGTAACAGTCACAAACAACTACTGCTAACTACGAAGATGAGGCAGAAGTCATTGATCACCACACTGAATTCAGCCATGGTCTGGTCATGAATGGATTGCACATTCAAAACAAAAGTGATGATACTTTTACTACTAGTTTTATTAACCTACAGGCACACAACACAACAAAAAAAGTGTGCATTATGGACCATAAAAGTGGTAAAAAAAATAATTTATTTCCATCCTCAACTGGTCCGTGAAGCATTATGGGATGAGGTCGTCTCCGCCCTCTCGCCAGGGGGAGTGACGTCAGACAAGTTACGTTTTCAGTAGGGGTGGAACAAAAAAACGATTCGACCGAACCATCGTTCGTCAAGGGGAGCTAAACGACCGTATCGGTTGCGAGTGAGGCTTTATGGTTTTCATAACAATAGCAAGAGTTCTGCGCCGTGCTCTACTTGTTTTGTTTACATTTCAGTAGCATCACCATTCAAGCTACTTCCGTGTTTCCGTGCTCGCGACACGGCGCGCGCGCGCGCAACGAGTGACAACATACAAATGGAGACAGTTAGCAGAAGCCGGTGCCGTACATCTCGGTATTTCCCATGGCTATCGAGTCCTCTCGGTGCACTTGTATGTCTCGGGCCGGCGTTGGTACTGCGCGCGAGCCAAAAAGAATAACTCCCGTGACGATCCAATGCATGGATTCAAACGACACAGGTATGTCCCACAGCCAACACACCAGCTAAGCTAAAAGCACACTGCAAGTATCTCATTTCTCAGTTTGTGGCTCCCTGTCAATGTCTACAACAAGCATGAGCAGCAGATAGGAGAACTGAGACGTGCCCGCGATTACGACAGCCCAAAAAACAAAATATAAACAGTAGTGATTCTGTGGTCATCATCGTGTCTCAGATTAAAAAAACAAAAAAAGATGTCATACATTAACCAAAAATGAAAGTGATGACAAAAGAAAAAAAAAAATGTTAAATACAAAAATTGTTGATTAAAAAGGGAAATGAACTTTTGGAAATATTTTTGCATATATTAAGTGGTTAAAATGTGTTTGATAGATTTATTGTTCCATAAGGTGGCTTCATATTTCGTTTGGCTGGACGGTAGGTTTATTTCATGTCTTAAATTTATGTTTCTGAAATACTTCACAATGTGCAAATATTCTGTTTAATTGTGTTGGTGTCTGTCTAAAGGTTAAATATTTATATTTAACATTAAATTAACAACCTTTTGTTTTCCTGATCCTTATTTTGAAGAGAAAAAACAAACAAACCAAAAAACAATTATAACTGTCAATAACTACTAATAAATATTTAAACTGATACATGTGTACACACTGGAATAGCGGAACAAACAAACAATAGAGGAATTTAGGGGATTTTCATTTTCAACCTGGATAGATTTTTATTTTTTGTTTTATAAAAAGTATTTACGTTACAAGAAGTCAAGAGAGACTGCCTATTTTGTTTTTCATTAAAAAAAAAACTTTATTTTCATGTTAAAAATGCACTTTCAATAAAGTATTTGGAACTCCGTTTCTACTGCATTATTTTTATGTTGAGATGGTGTTATCGGCAGCTGCTGAAAGTAACTAAAAAAGTAACTTTTAATCTAACTTAGTTACTTTTAAAATCAAGTAATCAGTAACGCAATTTAGTTACTTTTAAAACCAAGTAATCAGTAAAGTAACTAAGTTACTTTTTCAAGGTAACTGTGGCAACACTGTTTAGTTGGGCGAAGTCCAGTACCGTGCTGTACTCCAAAACGATGTGCAAATTACGTCAATTAATTGGACCTCATTCCGATGTTAATATGCAGTTACATACTAGTCACCCCGCTCGACGGACGTCAACCTGAGTCTAGTCTTTATTAGTGTATGTCGCCCCCAGGCTAGCGTCATTTGCATGAGCCGAAAGGTGGGCTGTCATTTATGGAAATTGACGATTGTGAAAAACATATAGACCCATTCACTACTTAGTGTGATATGGCCGTGAATGTTATCGCCATTCAGTAGTACCCTTCACATTCCGTTAGCATAATGTAGCTACAATAGGCTGTTTTCACGGAGGAAAATAAGGCGACATTTAGCCTGATTGAAACGCCGCGGAATGGAACGTCTGTTCTTCATAAAGTCATTCTGTTCTATTACATTCAACTTTACCGCCCCTTTCACGCAAAATGTTGCCGTCCACCTCACTTTCACCCCAATAGTTACGACCGAGAAGTGATCGATCTTGAGGTTACTGCTATTTGAAAACAACACATTTTCTTCTAAATGTCAAGATACTCGCTTCTTACCGTTTGGAGGAGAAAGCCAGCTGTGAATCACTTTTCTAATCCAAGTCCGATCTCAACTCTCTCCACCGCTGAAATGTCAAACCAATGTTCACTCTCGGTCTTGCCCGACATCGGTCACTATCAAGTTTAGATTATTATTTTTTTTCGTGGCACTTGACATTGTTTTCTTTTTTTTTTTTTTTTGAGCAGCCTTCCGCGGAGTAACAGCGGGTGCCCGGGGCAGCGAAAATCTGTACTAGTTCCGTCTTCGCGCGACAGGAAACAACTGACGATGACGCGAATAACGTCACATCCCGCAGACAGAGGGCGGGAAATTCGAAGGATTCGGACCGGACGCTTCCTAAATAATATTGGCCAGAGGCTTGTAGGAGTACCCATTGTGAACAGCGAAGATGTTGATCTACTAATTAGAATATGTTTCAGTCATAAATGGTTAAATAAAAAGGCTATTGTTAAGATATTTTTGGGGGAAATCCTACATAGATTAGCTTTAAGTATAAAACATGCGATTAATGTGCGATTAATCTTCAGTTAATTATTGAAGTCATGCGATTAATTACGATTAAAAATTTTATTCGACTGACACCTTTACCTGAGATGTTGGGGCCTTGAAGTATATTGTGAAAACTTCTAATGCTTTGTTTTACAACAGAAACCATCTCATTTGGCCAACATCCTTCCTGGACCATCCCTGCTGCAAATGAACAACATTATGCACTATCATGACGAGGATGAATATGCCTACGATTGTTTGGATGGAAAGGACTGTACAAGCTTCTTTTGCTGCTTTGATGACTGTCGCTCAGGTGCCTGGCGAGAAAACAGGATGCATGTGCGAGTGAGTAAGATAGATTCTTACTCGCGAATATTCTTCCCTACAGCTTTTGGCCTTTTTAATTTGGTTTATTGGATAGGTTATCTTTATCTATAAAACCAGTACCTCAAGGAAGGGTGCTTGGAGTTTTGTATGCCTACACATTTTGCAGGGAATGAACTATTCTTATAGTAGTAATATTGATCCCGTTGCTAACAAGTACTATAAAATAACATTAAACTGCCTCGTTTGATTTTTACAAACTGAAAAATGTACTCTTGTCCCAGGTTATGTCTGCTTTGTTATTATTTGTTGATGATGTCCTCCATCACGGCCAATGAAGAAGAATGGTCCATACATATAAAGCGTGTTTTTTTTTCTCAAGATTGTACATTAAGAATGATTGACAACTTTTTTTTGAATGGCAATTTACACACATATGAAAGGACTTGTTGTCTGATCTGGATTAGCATATTATATTAAAAAATTCTCCACTACCCATTGTTATCTTAACTATTACACAAAAGTCCAACAGCATACTAAGGGCCCTTTCAAATCTGTAATAAGGTTACTCTGATGGGTTTGGAATCAAAGTTTGGTTCATGTTCACTCGGGATGTAACAATATCCAAATATCACGATACGATATTACGATATGAAGCTCACAATACAATAATTATCACGATATTGCGGGGAGGTTGGCGATATTTAAAAAAGGGTCACAATATTTTATAAAAAAAAAAAAAAAAAGAGCTCAGCTTAGTGTATTTTAAACTTAGAAGGGCGAAAACATCCCTAATGAAAATTAAACTGCACTAAAAAACTAGCCACCAGAGGGTGCTACAACTGCACAAATGGAAATCAACTTGAATTTTTGAACAGATGTGTGGCATTTAAATATCGTGAACATGATGACAACGATATTGTGGCAGTTTTAATATCACGATATCGTTACTTCCCTTAATGTTCACACAACATTTCCAAGTGCACCAAAAAAACAAAAACAAAAAAACAAAAAAAACATCACAACAAACCATGTGAAATTGCTCTCTTGTCTTACTGGTCAGATATGTAAACAGGAAAAACATTTGCAATATGTACATGTGACTGATAAGTGAATAAAGCAGCACAAATACAAAGCCCCAAATTAAGTAAAACTGGCCTTATTTTTTGATAAATTTAATCATGGAGAATCTAGCAAGCTACCAGCGACTCGTCAAGGGCAAAATAAAAGGACAGCTTGCTTATCCTATTTCAACATATAGTTAAAAAAAAAAAAAAAAAAAATGGAATGCAAAAACTGCAAACGTTCTAAACCAGTGGTGTCAAACATACAGCCCACGGGCCGGATCAGCCCCGCAAAGGGGTTTAATCCGTCCTGAGAGACGACTTTGTAAAGTAAAAAAAAATATATATATAACGTCGGACCAATTAATCAGCCAGTCACAATCAAATATATAAATTTGATGAGTAATGTAACTTGCACATGGAATCGCCGTGGAAGTCATTATTTTTCACACAGCTTAAAGTTATGGTTTGTTTTTAAAAAAAAAAGTGTTTTTTTAATCATAGACCAACATAAACGTGTTAAATACGACACAAATTCAATTACTGGTAACACAAATACATATGACAGGGATTAACGTCCTAATAACTTAATGAAAGGGACACTTCACTTATTTAGCCCATTATAGCAATAAAAAGTTAATATTTTGTCTGTCAGTTCAGCTTGTGAATGTCACATGACCCAACCTAGAGGTGAGCTGTGATTGGTTTCCTGACCCCTTGTGATGTCATTTTCAGTCGACAGCAAGTTGCAAAATGTTTTTAAAGGTACAGTGGTACCTCTACTTACGAAATTAATTGGTTCTGGAAGAAAGTTCTTAAGTAGAAAATTTTGTAAGTAGAGACGCATTTTCCATGTGAATGCCCTAATCTGTTCCAAGCCTCCCAAATTTCAGACATAAATGTTTTATAAAGCATAAAAATGCATCAAAACATGTAACAAATACATGTTACAATTAGATTATTGCACAATAAATGAGTTGTGCATAATGTAAAAAAAAAACAAAAAAAACAAAGAATAGAGTAAAGAAAAAAAATGATGGTCATTTACCTTTTTAACTGCTGTCCTCATCATTTTTTGCCCTCTTTGGTTCATGTTCTCCTCTCTCAGAAGTTTTTTTTTTTTGCCTGGTGTTTTGTAAAGAACTGATCCATGGATGTTTTTTGTTTTTTTTCAAACAATCCTTCTGAAATGTCCAAGGCAAACATAATCTTAGTGAGCAAACGGCCGACTGCTGAACACCTTTTCTGGCCGATTCTTTTAAACAAATTCTGAAACTTCATGGAAACTTCCGGTATGGCGAGGCATCTTTTTTTTTTTTTTTTTTTTTTTTATAAAGGCCCGTCTCGTCGCAATTAAAAACTTACTGTTTTCAATCAATCACCAATTGTTTGAATTTTTGCACAAATTCGTTGGCCGTTAGTTCATACATTTACGAACACCTCATGGGCCGCGGGATGAATGATGGGGACGCTGTATAGACACCGATCTAGTATACGCTCATAGATAGCTATGGTAGAGGTTCCTCTTAGCTAATGGGATGCCAGAACGATGCACAAACACCGATCTAGTATTTACGCTCATAGATACCTATGGTAGGAAATAGCCATAGCCGAAAGTATGTTTTATTCGGTAATGTATTTTTACCTTTCGTATCTAGAAATTTCTTTCGCAACAAGAGGCAATATTTTCCTGTTGAGACGTTTCGGAACTCGAAAATTTCGTATGAAGAGACGTTCGTAAGTAGAGGTTTCACTGTACTAATTTTACATGAAAAATAATGAAAATATAAAATTAATTATAGGCAAAATATTAATGTTTGACTACCAAAAATGGCTAAGTAAGTAAAGTATCCCTTTAACTGTGCCACACAATGCATTCTGGGAACTATATATATGCAAAACAGGTAGATTTAACACATCCGGAATTCATACAGGCAAAGTGTTGCCGCGTTTCACTTACATTCGTGTTATTTTTTTTAAACAATACATTACAGTTGACCATTTAGGGTTGGCCCAAAAATCACAAAAATCTGTGTAAAATTGATAATTGTTTTTAAGTTATATACCATTATTTTACCGATTTGGCCCACTTAATAATATATTTTCGTCCATGCGACCCCTGAGCTAATATAAGTTTGACACCCCTAATCTAAAACAAAGAGGTGTTTAACTCATTTGCTCCCTAAGACGTATTTATTTGTTTTTTTTTAATGTTTTTTTTTTTTTATGCTAGAGCATACATAAGGCTTTGATGCAGTCTCTGAATTGATGGACTTCAAACAATGCTGTAGTCCTCCTAATCTCAAATAAAATTTTAAATTGCTCATCTTTAAACTTCTGAATAAGACATGTTCAAAATTCATCAGTATGTATTATTTGTAAACTATAGACGTCAAGTCATAACACAATTTAATAGACTAAATTGATCAAATATTGAAATGTATATTTAAATGTAATAGCTAAATAATTTGTGGAAAAATTAAAGCCTGAGCTGTCCCTTATTTTTCAGCCATGCTTATGTCAAAGGAAGATTGTATTAAAATTGACACAAACCTATGCAATTTTAACTTTGTTGCAGCTGTTCTCTGTGTTTAACATGGCGTAGGCCAATGTTTTTTTCCAGTCATTTATGTGTTTTGAAAATATATGGATTTATTGTAATATAATGTGAGAACAAGAGCTACAATCCATCCATCCATCCATCCATCCATCCAAACACATTCTACTGTAAGCTTTGTACTGCTGGCACAGCCTTCATGTAGTTAAGTAATAAAGCATTTAAACTCTTTAAAATTAGTTTCAATTCAAGTTTGGGTCCGGTAGTATTAGGCCACATGCGTCAAGATCCGGTCCTCGAGGATCTGAGCCCTGCATGTCTTCGAGGTTTCTCTACTCCAGAACACAAGCTTAAATATGAATCAGCTATGTTGAACGTGGGAAACCTAAAAAACATGCAGGACTCAGGCCCTCGCGGACCGGACTTTGACACCACCATATTAGACTAAACAAACCCAGTCTCCTGCTCTTAAGACCAGGTGTCACCAACATGGTGTCAGCATGGACCACATGAGTAGTGTTGAATTGAGTGGATTGAGTGGAGTCAGATGAAACGCCATATCATGTAAAATGAGATAACAAATTAATGGGCTAGACTCAATTCTTAGTTAGAGACCAATAGGTGTCTATAAGGGTTGATAATTATTCTTTGGCCTCTGGGTGTAGTTCCTCAAGGTAACCACTAGATGCCGCCAAACCTGTACAACTAAGCCGCCCACTCAGCATTGCCCGGACACACATTCCTTATAAGGCCAGATACAAATTGAGTGTAAATAAATGATATCCTGAATTAAGTAATAATACACAACACAATCTATATTCAGGGCGGCACGGTAGTCGAGTGGTTAGCACGTCCGCTTCCCAGTTCTGAGGTCTCCGGTTCGAGTCCAGGCTCGGACCTTCCTGGGTGGAGTTTGCATGTTCTCCCCGTGCCCGCGTGGGTCTTCTCCGGGTACTCCGGTCTCCTCCCACATTCCAAAGACATGCATGGCAGGTTAATTGGGCGCTCCGAATTGTCCCTAGGTGTGCGTGTGAGTGTGGATGGTTGTTCGTCTCTGTGTGCCCTGCGATTGGTTGGCAACCAGTCCAGGGTGTCCCCTGCCTACTGCCCAGAGCCAGCTGAGATAGGCGCCAGCAGCCCCCGCGACCCTTGTGAGGAATAAGCGGTCAAGAAAATGGATGGATGGACAATCTATATTCGACAATTGTTAACCTGATTTTTGGATCAATGTTTGTAGCACATTGAAAGTCAACTATGAAGTTTTGCTGTCTTTCTTTTTCTTCTCTTTCATTTATAATCGATACTGTCTTTTATCGCTGATAATATTGCTGTAACTGCATTGAAAAGATTAACTGTATGTACTGCTCTCTCAACATGACATACAGGATGTGTAACAGATTTAGAATTAACCTGTTAGGGCCCTGAGAGAATTCGGGATTTAACATGTCATGTATATATATGTTATTCATGCTTGCTTAATTAATATATATATGATTTTATTGATTTTAACGTTTATCATTGTCGAATAGAGCTGAAGACCTTTGACATATGATTATGACTCAGCTGTAAAGAATCTATGACTCATCTTCATGGCTCGTCTGTGGAAAATTACTGAAAATGAGTCCCAACAAGTGCGCGTTGATATTTCTGGAGGCGGAAGGACATTCACGGAAGAAGTCAGTGACGAGGCCCAAGGTGATAAAAAGTCGTCACCAGCTGGGATATCGGGGCCTTTTCTACCCTGCGATCTGGTCTGGATGGGGAGTATTGCTGAAGATGGATTTATGCCTGTTTGAGGACTTTGGATTTTTACGAAGGACTGGAACCAGCCGTGAATGGAATTATCTTCAATAATTGGTAATGTACAACTTTTTTTTAGCAATAATGATGTATAATAGGAAGATATGAATGACTAATCGCGTGTTAGGGTAGGGGCCATTTAATACACTCCCATATCTTCAAATTATTTATTGCCAAAAACATCTTATTGTCAATCAGGTCTTAAGCTTTTCCGAGAAATGATCAATCTTAGAAAGCTTATTGTAAAAGGTTATATTATTCTTAATCTCCTGTCTTTATCTTATTTTATTTTATTTTATTATATTTTTATTGATTTAAGGTTTTATCATTAAAGGTGATTGCTATGATTAATATTGGTTGTCTTATTATTGTCAATAAAATTGTTTAAAAGACAATGTTGTGATTTTTTTTTTTATTCATATCGGTTGTCTTATCATTGTCAATAAAATTGTTTAAAAGACAAGGTTCGTATTAGTCATTTTATTGTCTGGTCTCTATTTTATTATTTGTTTTATTTTTATTTTTATATTTGGACGTTTTATAAGTCCGAGGTCATTTTATGAGACCAAATAAAATGATTTAAAAACTAATTGTGATTTAATTAGTTTGTTTGGGTTGTTTTAATTTTTATTATATTTATTTTTTGGACGTTTTATGAGTCCGAGGTCGTTTTATAAGACCTTATAATTTGTTTTTGATTTTATTTTTATTTTGGACGTTTCATAAGTCCTTATTATTTGTTTTGATTTTATTTTTGTTTTGGACGTTTGATAAGTCCTTATTATTTGTTTTGATTTTATTTTTGTTTTGGACGTTTGATAAGTCCTTATTATTTGTTTTGATTTTATTTTTATATTTGGACGTTTGATAAGTCCTTATTATTTGTTTTGATTTTATTTTTGTTTTGGACGTTTGATAAGTCCTTATTATTTGTTTTTGATTTTATTTTTATATTTGGACATTTTATAAGTCCGCATCATTATTATTTTTTCTTCCTCCAAGAAGGACAACAGAATTGGACTTTTGGAAGAAGGTAAATGTATTTGAATAACCTCTAACCAATGCTTCCATCTGTATTAATAAGTCAAATACTCCTGCTTGATAAGTAACAAATCTGTATGATCCTAACAAGGATTATTAAATTACTAGGTCAATAACAAATGCAAACAACTTAGAGATGTGGAGCTGCCAATTTAAGTGAGGTGTTCAGACTATCCGTCCTCGGCTCTGTGTGTGTGGTTACTCACTCAGGATTGATAGGTGGATGAAAACGGATCGGCCTCATGATAAGAAGACAGTGAACAAACCTAGGTGAATCCACTTTGATATATCGGCTTATCTAATTCCCGTCTCCTCACGCTGACGCCTTGAGCGGGTGAGGAAAAAGGGGAATTTCTAACCCTTTAATTGGAGAGTCGATCAGGACATATTTCCCGATTTAAGTCCTGCGGGTAAGCGGAAGTTGACAGTAGCCTGCTATAAAAATATCCCAGAAGTCAAGAGACATTGTGATTTCCTAGGAATGCTTAGACCAGATCAGTTTAAAATATAACATGCTTGCAGAGGTTTGTAGATCTGAAGTATTGCATATTGAAACTTACGCTTTCTATCTTAAAGCAACACACCACTGAAAATGTGTTCTTCATTCGATTAGGCAGTGCAAAATATACATATAAAATCAATTCCTCTTCAATCTCCTTCAAGCTTGGGTCCTCTTCCACCAGAGGCATGTGAGCTTGAGGGTTCTGCACAGGATCTTAGTTGTTTCCATTCTTGCGCTCTTCTGCACGGAGATATCGGATGTTGTTCCTGGTATTTGCCGTAGCCACCCAGCTTGGGCGATACTGCCCCCAGTGGCCCAATCACTTCTGGCACCAGCTATTTATCTAGCTTTTTGTGTTCCTTTTTCCGGATGCTGCTTTCATTCGGGATTGCTAAGGTTGCCTGCAATTGTATTCTCGCGGCATTTGTGTGAATTCACAAACCACCAAGAATCAAGCTTGTGCCAAGCCCACCGATTTTTACCGATCCGAACAGCAACAGTATGTTTGGCAGGATATTATGCGGCTGCGATGTAAACAAGAAACGCAGAGGCTGTGGAAATAAACAAAGCTAACATGGTGACACTGTGGATAATTCTGTTCTTGCAGAATTACCCACAGAAACGCCATCCTGTCATCAACAATGGCGCATAGTTTTGTCGTTATCGTTTTGTACAACCTCCTTAGCTTGTTTATATTTTTACAGCAATAGGTTTTGCATGATGTTGTACTTGAATCACCTCCTGTGTCGCGTTTGTCTGACTGATCTGTATATTTTACTGGATAGCCACTAGCCCATCCATGCCCGTGCAAGCCGTTGAAGCCACAGGACCGCCATCTTACTCCTCCCATCTCACGAGCAGTTTGCCATTTAAACTACTTTGAAGACCCGCTTTTCTTTTATTGCTCAGTTCCTAGACCCCAATATTAGATTTCTTTGTTGAATTACAGATATAATTCTTTAAATAAAAATTGTTCAAGTTTCCTCTTGCAAACATCATTAAGCATATAACTCATATAATGTATTTAAGGCAAGTTGTAAAATGTCTGAAGTCCTCTTGTTTATGTTTAACAAATTGAAAACATCATAAATCAGGCTGTTTCCACTAAGTATTGTCTCAAATGTTCTCTAATTTCAATACTGAAAATGTATAGGATCGTAGGCGAAGAAACTTTTCTTTGGAGGAGTACTATGGCGGCCTCACGGCACGTCTATGCCTATCGACTATGTCAAGACTCTATCTGTGACCCGGCACGATCGGTGACGCACATGCGCAGAAGATCCCGCCATCTTGGATCGCCAACTACGGCAACCACACTAGAACAAATACCTTCATATGCGTGTGCGTTCGTAACAACACAATACAACATGAAAAAAAAACCATATAGATTATTGATGGATTTTAAAGTAACTTATTGATGCAGTTAAAGTAACTAAGTAAATTTTAATCCTGTAAGATTAAGATTTTACTTTTGACCTCATTATATTATAACGGAGCCCCTAAGGTGACATGGTAGAAAAAAACAAACTTTGCGTTCCCTCGCAAAGATTGCGAGGGAACACAGATTGCGTGCCCTCGCAAAAAACTTTGCGTTCTCTCGCAAAGATTGTGAGGGAACGCAAAGAAACAACTTTGCGTTCCCTCGCGCAAGGGAATGCAATCTTTGCGTTCGAACGCAAAGTTGTTTTGCGAGGGAACGCAAAGTTGTCTTTTCGCCTACCATGTCACCTTCGCTGCGCCGTAAACACTTCCGGGTCATCTTCCATGTGAACAAAAGTGACATGTAAACAAAGCAGTGGAAAAATACATGCTCCATCCTTGTCGCTTTGGGAAAGCTTTCCCACTGTTTTGTTTCATGTTTACAAACGTTCCATCCTCGTCGCTTTTGTTCACATGGAAGATGACCCGGACGTGTTTACGGCGCAGCTAAGGTGACATGGTAAGCGAAAAAAACAACTTTGCGCTCCCTCGCAAAACAACTTTGCGTTCGAACGCAAAGACTGCGTTCGAACGCAAAGTTTGCGTTCAGATTGCGAGGGAACGCAAAATGTTTTGCGAGGGAACGCAATCTTTGCGTTCCCTCGCAAAACAATCTGTAAATGGAAAACAGGCTGGATAGGGGGGCCCCGAGGACCGGAATTGCGAAACACTGGCATAGACTAAGAGGCAAGGAGACAAGGAGACAAGGAATATACTACACAATACAACATACAATGCTCCCACAACCATGTGAAACAAACACACTCCCTTACAGTGTTGCCACAGTTACCTTGAAAAAGTAACTTAGTTACTTTACTGATTACTTGGTTTTAAAAGTAACTAAATTGCGTTACTGATTACTTGATTTTAAAAGTAACTAAGTTAGATTAAAAGTTACTTTTTTAGTTACTTTCAGCAGCTGCCGATAACACCATCTCAACATAAAAATAATGAGTTCCAAATACTTTATTGAAAGTGCATTTTTAACATGAAAATAAAGTTTTTTTTTATGAAAAACAAAATAGGCAGTCTCTCTTGACTTCTTGTAACGTAAATACTTTTTATAAAACAAAATATAAAAATCTATCCAGGTTGAAAATGAAAATCCCCTAAATTCCTCTATTGTTTGTTTGTTCCGCAATTCCAGTGTGTACACATGTATCAGTTTAAATATTTATTAGTAGTTATTGACAGTTATAATTGTTTTTTGGTTTGTTTGTTTTTTCTCTTCAAAATAAGGATCAGGAAAACAAAAGGTTGATAATTTAATGTTAAATATAAATATTTAACCTTTAGACAGACACCAACACAAATAAACAGAATATTTGCACATTGTGAAGTATTTCAGAAACATAAATTTAAGACATGAAATAAATCTACCGTCCAGCCAAAAGAAATATGAAGCCACCTTATGGAACAATAAATCTATCAAACACATTTTAACCACTTAATATATGCAAAAATATTTCCAAAAGTTCATTTCCCTTTTTAATCAACAATTTTTGTATTTAACAATTGTTTTTTCTTTTGTCATCACTTTCATTTTTGGTTAATGTATGACATCTTTTTTTGGTTTTTTTAATCTGAGACACGATGATGACCACAGAATCACTACTGTTTATATTTTGTTTTTTGGGCTGTCGTAATCGCGGGCACGTCTCAGTTCTCCTATCTGCTGCTCATGCTAGTTGTATATGGAGAGAAATTTGTGTCTTTATTTTCAATCAAACAAAAAAGGAATTTGCAATCAAAAAAAATTTTCAATCAAACAAAAAGGGGATTTGCAATCAAAAAAAAATTTCAATCAAACAAAAAGGGGATTTGCAACCTCAAATAAATTTTAATCAAACAAAAAAGGGTTTTCATATAAAATAAATATTTGCAAACAAAAAAAAAACATTTCAAACATGGATTTGTATTTTAATAAAATCTTTTGCAAACATTTTTTTCGTTTTGTTTGCGAATCTGTTTTTTGGTTGCGAATCTGTTTTTTGGTTGCGAATCTGTTTTTTGATTGAAACCTGTTTTTTGGTTGCGAATCTTTTTCTGTGTTGTGTGGGCGGGGTCCTCCGTTCAACCGATGATAGAAGCCTTGTCATTGGTCAGCTTGGAAGCCGCTGCGACAACTTTCATTGGTCAGATAGGAATGGGGGTGTGACAATGTTCGTCTGACTATTTCCTGGTTCATTTTGTCCAGTCGCCGCCAGCATCGAGGTAAATATACCCCCCAACCCCCCCTCACTTCTAGTTTTCCGTTTTGTTTATCTGACATTTATCTAAAAGCAACCCTTGATCTATCGTTTATCCGGTGATTTGTTCTAATCATTACAATTAACGTAATCACTCACTCAGCATTGCTTAGCCATGTTAGCTAGCTAGGTAACTGATGGTCCGATACATGATACATACATACATACATACATACATTTGTTTCACATACAGGCAGGGCTGGGAATCGAATTTATTTACACTAGCTGCTTCCCCTAAATCTTGGATGTTTGAAGTAGAGATTAAATTCGTGATGATTCTGTGATTATTATTTATTGGTCCTGGTTGTTTACTGTACGAGTCAGGTTGAAAAAGAGGGGGAACTCATGCACCGTCAAAGCGGTGACACTGCTACTACTAGGATCCAGGCCACGTAAACGTTTGATTTTGGTTAGTCTAGTCATGAATCGTGATGTTTTGTTGGTACGAGAAACGGCCCAAATAAACGGCCTGCTGAGATAGCTGTTATTATGCTTATTCCTGATTATTTTATTACATTACATCATTACATTAATAAAATGCTAATTATTAATCACTTATGAGAAGTTCTGGTCATTGAAATAAGTAGCCTCTGCTAGATTTATTATGTCTTGGGTGTTTGAAATACAGAGGAAGTGACTGAGATTACGTAATATAAATACATTTAGTTCCTGTGATTGTTTCATTGTAGTTTTCCTGTTTCAATAATGTTCAAAACATGTGTCAAACATAACTTTGTCAGATTTTTTTTTTTACATGTTTGGTACTTAATTCAAGCACACTTTTCTTTACTTTTTAGATGCAGAAGATGAAGTTGGTGGTTGGTCACCTCTCTTCATGAGGTGATGCTGTGGATAACTGAGCAGGGCCACAAGCACCTGCTTATGTCAGACAGAGAGCAATTTAAAATATCAATAAACTTTGACCACAATTGTGAGGTACAAATGCCAGGTCACACATTATGTTACCCCCTGCACAAACACCATTACATTTCCAACTGCTCATATGAGTGATTACCATTCCTTTAAATCACATCTACTGACTGCTATCACCTTTGATGCCAGATTTGACACAGTGTAATTGAAAGGGCAAAAAAAAAAAAAAATCACATCCATTTCATTTTTTTTTGAGTAATTACAGGCTGTTCCTAACAAAATGTTTGTTTTAAGTTTAACAGTTCATTTTCTGAGCTTTCTTGATTTCTTGTTGGCAGGCCAATCATTTCTTGAGAAAAATGTCTGTATAAAATCCATAAAATGCTGAATAATTGACTGGTTGTTAGTTCATATGCATGCTTTTTTTTATGAAATAAAAGTCAAACTGTTTTACACAGGAATTTATTTTCATTTTTTACATAAATTTAAATGACCCTTTGGGCCGCGAGACACTAGCACTAGAAGCAACATTGAGAGTCTGCAAATAAATGACGCGACCAAAACTCAAGGACTCCTTGTTTGGATTGATTTGCCGTAAAGCAACAAGTCTTTCCTCAGGTAAACGACAGTGGATGTCAGGTATAACGATCCCGTGTTCACCGTGATGGTCCAAGGGTAGTGTCTCTTCAGCTTGCTGGATCTGTAATATCAAATACATTTATGAAAGCTACAGTAACTCCAAGAACTTTTACTCATATAAAGTTTTTTCCTCTGGTTATGTACGCTTTTACCAGCAATAAAACTGCCTTGGCCTGCTCCTCTTACAGTAAACATGCATCTCGCTATGTCTACATTTTCTACCCCTTGGTCTGCTCGCACTCTAAAAGAAAAAATCTAGTCAGTGTAATTGCAAAAGTACACCTACAACTCAGATTCCCCTTCTGTTTCAATCTGACTCATACAGTAAACAACCAGGACCAATAAATGAGAAGAATTAAAGAATTATCACGAATTTAATCTCTACTTCAAACATCCAAGATTTAGGGGAAGCAGCTAGTGTAAATAAATTCGATTCCCAGCCCTGCCTGTATGTGAAACAAATGCAAAGGTTTCTTTATGAGTATAAAAAAAACCAAAAAAAACCTTCATCCTAACAGCTATCCCAAATTAGCCGTATATTTGTGTTTTGACTGCCAACAACATAGCTTCATGACTGACTCATGTATCGGACCATCAGTTACCTAGCTAGCTAACATGGCTAAGCAATGCTGAGTGAGTGATTACGTTAATTGTAATGGTTAGAACAAATCACCGGATAAACGATAGATCAAGGGTTGCTTTTAGATAAATGTCAGATAAACAAAACGGAAAACTAGAAGTGGGGGGGGGGGGGTCATATTTACCTCGATGCTGGCGGCGAATGGACAAAATGAACCAGGAAATAGTCAGACGAACATTGTCACACCCCCATTCCTATCTGACCAATGAAAGTTGTCGCAGCGGCTTCCAAGCTGACCAATGACAAGGCTTCTATCATCGGTTGAACGGAGGACCCCGCCCACACAACACAGAAAAAGATTCGCAACCAAAAAACAGGTTTCAATCAAAACACAGATTCGCAACCAAAAAACAGATTCGCAACCAAAAAACAGATTCGCAAACAAAACGAAAAAAATGTTTGCAAAAGATTTTATTAAAATACAAATCCATGTTTGAAATGTTTTTTTTTGTTTGCAAATTTTTATTTTATATGAAAACCCTTTTTTGTTTGATTAAAATTTATTTGAGGTTGCAAATCCCCTTTTTGTTTGACTGAATTTTTTTTTTGATTGCAAATCCCCTTTTTGTTTGATTGAAAAAAAATTTTGATTGCAAATTCCTTTTTTGTTTGATTGAAAATAAAGACACAAATTTCTCTCCATAGTTGTAGACATTGACAGGGAGCCACAAACTGAGAAATGAGATACTTGCAGTGTGCTTTTAGCTTAGCTGGTGTGTTGGCTGTGGGACATACCTGTGTCGTTTGAATCCATGCATTGGATCGTCACGGGAGTTATTCTTTTTGGCTCGCGCGCAGTACCAACGCCGGCCCGGGACATACACGTGCACCGAGAGGACTCGATAGCCATGGGAAATACCGAGATGTACGGCACCGGCTTCTGCTAACTGTCTCCATTTGTATGTTGTCACTCGTTGCGCGCGCGCGCGCCGTGTCGCGAGCACGGAAACACGGAAGTAGCTTGAATGGTGATGCTACTGAAATGTAAACAAAACAAGTAGAGCACGGCGCAGAACTCTTGCTATTGTTATGAAAACCATAAAGCCTCACTCGCAACCGATACGGTCGTTTAGCTCCCCTTGACGAACGATGGTTGGTCGAATCGTTTTTTTGTTCCACCCCTACTGAAAACGTAACTTGTCTGACGTCACTCCCCCTGGCGAGAGGGCGGAGACGACCTCATCCCATAATGCTTCACGGACCAGTTGAGGATGGAAATAAAAAATTTTTTTTTACCACTTTTATGGTCCATAATGCACACTTTTTTTGTTGTGTCGTGTGCCTGTTGGTTAATAAAACTAGTAGTAAAAGTATCATCACTTTTGTTTTGAATGTGCAAACCATTCATGACCAGACCATGGCTGAATTCAGTGTGGTGATCAATGACTTCTGCCTCATCTTCGTAGTTAGCAGTAGTTGTTTGTGACTGTTACAACAGTGAGATAGTTTGCCTTCTTCATGAAAATGTGGAGTAACGCGTTGATTCTCTGGACAGTAACTTTAATCAGACTACTTTGTAGAATAAAGTAACGTGTTAGACTATTAGTTACTTTAGAAAGCAACTTTTTTGAGTAACGCGTTGTTACCGGCAACACTGCTCCCTTATACCAACACTAACGAGACAATAACCAGACACACCTGGGAAACACAGCAGGGAGAGGGCACTAATTTGGTCACACAAACGGGGAGGGGAGACACACACACAGGCAGACGTGGTTAACAGTGACGAGACTGGGGAGACAAAACTGGACAAAAAACACCCAAAACCAAACTAAAACTCAACCACCCAAAACCAAAACATGACAGATTTTATTAGTAAAGCATTGATGATTCAAAATAATGCTAAAAAACAAAAAGCATAAAAGAGCCAGTCTTTTGAACGACTCTTTATAGAGGTTCCTGGTTGAAAGAGCCATAAGTCCCATCTCTAATGACTACTGTTTCTCTTTCTAGGAGATTGTTGTTTTCTGTTCGCAAATCTACCAGTCATTGACGCTTCCTTCTCCGAGATAATATTCTAGTACTGCTCTATGTCAGCCTTGCGTGGGTCGGTGTCGCCTCGCACTGTACATTGCCACTGACCTTAGCCTAAGATGGCGCTGTGCAGGTTACGTCACTATTTTAATACTTAATTGTCTTCAACTTTTTTTTGGAGGGAATCAGACAGACACCATTGATATTTGCGCTATCAATGTTGAGATACACTGCCTAATTGAATGAATATCAATGAATTTTCAGTGGTGAGTTTTTTTTTAAAATAATCTATAATTATCAGGAGAAATAATTTACATGAGTCAGTGCATTAATGAATTATTAAAGATAACTTAGAATTAAAGGTAATTTGAATAAGTTTTTTTTTTCTCCAGAAGAGTGTATGAAACTAGTAGCGTTTCACATTAATCATTGCCCAACAAACAGTTCTCAGTTTCACAAGGGGCTGACACCACTGCTTTTTAGAGGAATGTTAAATCTGCATGATCCAATATTGTAAAGTATTAAAAGTATAATGTTAAAGCAAATATTTTGTCCTGCATGAGTCAAGGACACATTAAGACAGAACTTATATATGTGTAGGTATTATGGAGATGTGTTCTGTTGAACTTACGGATGGATGGGTTGATCTTATATAGAGTATACATTTTTGATACAACACATTCTTCAAATGTTGCTTTTTCATTGAGCTGAACCAAGGGATTTAAAATGTTCACTTTAACCTCTTCATGAGAGTACTTTAAATGTCATGTCAAATTACTCACCCATAACTACACTAAGTGACTGAGCACTGCTGAGCAACTGGAATGCAACAAAAGAAAAACTGCGACCCTATTCGGGGTTCGAAGGCCTCACATACAATATACTATCCTCTATCAGTTTTTTAAAGTGAACCACAAAAACAGGCAACAATTGTCAAGGACGAAGTGGATTGCCAATCAGAAACAGGTGAGAATAAAGGCGAGTGTGTGAATATTTTGAGAGGTTGTTGGGAGTAATCCATCGCCCCATTCACTTGCTTTTTGGCGACAGAGAATCCAGACTTTGCTTTCTTGCGAAACTAACATATCACAATCTTTCCATTGTCTTTCAACGCTAACATTGAAAGACCACCAGGACAAACTCACCAACAGAAATGAAGACAAGCCCTGATCTGTAAATTGATAAGTAGTTTGATTGTTTAAATCCTGTATTTAAAAAGTGCCTTTTCCAGAGTGAAACTGGCAGACAGCGCCTTTAACTTATTTATAGAGATGTGCCTTGTGCATCTTTGAGGCTTTCCTTCAAATTGTACCGAACTCGATTCGGTCGCTTTCAGTGCTTCAATGAAAGCGACCACAGGGCCATCTAGTGGATGAGTAACGTTAAAGCAACCTATGTGACTAAACAGAGTAAAATAGCTTACTGGCATCTTTCAGAAATAAAAGTACGTATATAAATAATGATACAGGTCTGTGTAATATTTACAGAGTGCTGTTCATTTTATTTATTCAACAAAGTTGCAAATTGATGTTTCATAAAATAATTAAGTCGGTCTTATGTGGATTTTCATGTTAAAAGGATTAATGAAAAAAAATGACGAAAGGGCACATGTGGACTATTTACAAATTTGTATTAAAAAATAATAACTTCTCCACAATGGAGGGTTTTAGGCGGCTTCTCTTCGCACTCACTAATTCTCCAGCTTTTGAAAATATACGCTCACATGGCACAGACGAGGCTGGAAGACACAAGTATTTGCTTGCCACTACCCACAAGTGTGGGTACAGTGTCTTGTGAGTGGCCCAGTACTTTAAAGGGTCTTCCTTTCTTGTATATTATAGATATATCTTTCAGATACCTATTAAAAAAGGAAATCATTTGGAAGATGATAGAAGTCAGCAATTCACAGCACATTTGCATATACAGTATGTAGCCTATAGACCCCTTCGAAGTTTGGAAACAATGTGATGCAATTTAAAAGCTATGTAGTTAAAGTGGTCGATAAAAAAACAGAGCATTTAGCATATAAAACACTATTGAACCATAACGCCCACCCCAACCCCACAGACACACTCTACAGATTTGCCTCCTCATAAATTACATTTCAATGGAAAACATCTATGCTTCAAATAAAAACCAAGTATCAAAATTTATACAAACATGGCCCACGGACATAGAATCTTTTAATCTAAATCTGGTAACTTGATTCTGCCTGTTAAGGAGAGCCACCATATTGCTATACCTGATATTGCTCTTTCTGTATTTTCTGTATTTGGATTTTGTAATGAATGATTGTATGTTTTTTTTATAGTCAGGAACCCAGTTGCTGCCAGCAGGATCGTGCACGCCACACCAAATGACATCCAACATTCACCAACTCAAGATTCACATCCAGTGGGCACCAAGAATTAATATTCAGTGTCATGGAATGCTTGTTTGTTAACTTGCCCCACTCTGGTTGGCCACCTGGTGCGCCGGGCAGGCTCCGGCAGCCACGCTTGCCCTATCTGCCCGTCAGGGTGATGGTGGGAGGGGGGTGACGTGCTGGGAGCGGGTGCGCCTCCTGCCAGGTTGGGAGAGGCCCTGCTGATCGCTCCTCTTAACTCACTGAACTAGTTTTGCACTATACACTTTGTAAATAGACACTTAGGGCACATAACACATTTCTTCGTGGGGTGGGGTAGGATCTTCGCCCTGCATCTCCCCTCCAATTTTAATGCACTTCACATCCAGGAGGGACGAGTGAGTCGGGGTGCGGAGCTATCAGTTGGGGCAGACTGCAGTACTAGGCAGTGTTGTGGTTTTCCCTGCCGGGCTTGGTGTTCTGGGACAGTGGTACCTCTACTTACAAAATTAATTGGTTCTGGAAGAAAGTTCTTAAGTAGAAAAAATTTGTAAGCAGAGGCGCATTTTCCATGTAAATGCCCTAATCCGTTCCAAGCCTCCCAAAATTCAGACATAAATGTTTTATAGAGCATAAAATGCATCAAAACATGTAACAAATACATGTTATAATTAGATTATTGCACAATAAATGAGTTGTGCATAATGTAAAAAAAAAAACAACAACAACAAAGAATAGAGTAAAGAATAAAAATGATGGTCATTTACCTTTTTAACTGCTGTCCTCATCGTTTTTTGCCCTCTTTGGTTCATGTTCCTCTCCCTCAGAAGTGTTTTTTTTTTTTTTTGCCTGGTGTTTTGTAAAGAACTGATCCATGGATGTTTGCTTTTTTTTTCTTCTTTTTTTTTAAACGGACATTGACGAACGGTAGGTTTAAAAAACAAAAAACAAAAACAACAATCCTTCGCAAATGTCCAAGGCAAACATCATCTTAGTGAGATGCCCGAAAACGCCCGACTGGTGAACACTTTTTCTGGGTGATTCTTTTAAACACATTCTGAAACTTCATGGAAACTTCCGGTATGGCGAGGCATCTTTTTTTTTTTTTTTTTTTTTTAAAAGGCCCGTCTCGTCGCAATTAAAAACTTACTGTGCCTTCATCAATCACCAATTGTTTGAATTTTTGCACAAATTTGTTGGCCGTTAGTTCATACATTTACGAAAAACTATCGAACACCTCATGAGCCGCGGGATGAATGATGAGGACGCTGTTTTGACACCGATCTAGTATACGCTCATATCTATGGCAGAGGTTCCTCTTAGCCAATGGGATGCCAGAACGATGCACAAACACCAATCTAGTATTTACGCTCATAGGTACCTATGGTAGGAAATAGTCATCGCCGAAAGTATGTTGCGTTCGGTGATGTATTTTTACCTTTCGTATCTAGAAATTTCTTTCGTAACAAGAGGCAATATTTTCCCGTTGAGGCGTTTCGTAACTCGAAAATTTCGTATGAAGAGACGTTCGTAAGTAGAGGTTCCACTGTATTTAGAGGTTTCTGGAGTTGATGAAAGATTCTGGTTTTGTAACCCTGTGAGTGGCAGGTCAGGATCCACACTACTCCTTTCCTACAGGTAATTTAAAATACTTAGGTGTTAAAATTTCACCTAAGTTAACTGAATTAACTTCTTTAAATTTTTCACCATTATTGGATAGTATCCGTAGTGACCTGGAGCGCTGGAATAATCTTCCGATCTCTTTAATAGGACGGATAGCTACTATAAAAATGAAAGTTTTACCAAAGATTAATTATTTATTTTCAATGATTCCATTTAAACCTACGTCTAACTGGTTCCAATCGCTGGACTCTGCTATCATAAAATTCTATTGGAATAAAAAAAAAGCCAAAATTAGTGTATCTACTCTTCAGGAAAGTAAATCTAAAGGAGGTTTAGAGGCACCAAACTTTATGTACTATTATTTAGCTAATCAACTACAATATCTTGTGCTATGGACACAACCCAACAGAGATACTAACTGTTGGTTGGAATTGGAGCAGAAGGATTGTGTAGCGATAATTGGGTCGTCTTTTGGACGAATTAATAATCTGGACGTTACAGAGGTAAATTGTATTTACCTCAATAACCTCTGTGGCACCACGTTTGTTTTGCTTCGTATTAACAGGAGCAAACAACGACCAAAATCCTTCTTTTATCAGTCATTGATAATCTAAAGTCGCCACACTCGATATTCAGTGGTTCGTGGTACTAACAAAAGAATAATAATCCACTCGGAAACACAGATGACTTAGGCGGAATAAAGTTTATAAAACATGCATTTATTCACGATTGCTACACTAGTGAATCAAAATACTGCCTATCTAACTATTCTACCGTCAGAAGAAAAGAAATAAAATAAAGCGAATGAAAATAAGGAAGGAATGCGAATGAATAAAGAAACAGGGAAAAGAGAAAATTTGACCTGCCAGATTTGTGATGTTTCAAACGTAAGTGGCACACAGTGGATACGCCGAGGTAGAAATCAAGCGCACTTACGAGCCCTGGAGTTGCGTAGCAACGAACAGAAGTGGCGGCCTTTTTGACAAGGGGGAAAAAAAGAGTCAATGTTCGTTGAAAAATGCAAGGAAAAAAAAGGTTTATTCCACAGGTTAGCGAGGGAGCCGCGCCAGGGGCCTGACGTAGTTGCGCGGCTCGTCCCTTGATTGGTTGGTGATCCGGCGAGGTTGATCCTCGCCGAGGTTGGTTCTGCTGGGCAGCTGTCCGAGCTCAGGTGTTGCAGCTCGGTCAGTACGCGCCTGCGTACGGGGAAGGCCAGCCGTTGGAGGTGCGTTGGCACTGCGGCGGAGCGCCACCGAGTAGCAGGTGCGGTGCGCGGCTTAGGTGCACAACCTTGAGTCCGGCGGTGCGTTGCAAGTGTACCCGGGACCGAGAAGGTCGGGCGGGTGAGCACCGATAGTGGAACAAAAAAACAAAAAAACGAAAGAGTCTTTAGTCAGCGTTGCAGTTTGCACTTGCTTTGGCGTGGCGTGGCGCGAGGATCCGATCTCGTTAACGGATCCTGCCAGGAAAGAAAAAGCCACGTGGTTTGCAAGTTTCTTAGACAAAGGGTTCGAGCAGCCTGGCTGGCCCACTTGCAAGTCGGGCCAGAGTTTTTGGAAGAGGCTTGTGAGAGCCGGAACAGGCAAGAGAGCAGGAGGGCAAAAAAAAGAAGAGAACGGGCAGTGGTCTGCTCGTGTTTTTATAGTCTCTGGGTGGGGCGAGCAGGTGAAGGCACACCCTTCTGTTCGCTCGCGCAGACTCTCAGAGGAAAATTATTAAAAAGATTAATAATTTGGCATTAAATTTGGTCAGTCTGGCAAATCAGTTTTCCCACACAACCCGTTTAACACACATTGTAATTAATGCATCATAAACTAACTTGTGAGGTAACTTCTACTTGTCTAATCTGACTGAACTGAGAGACATTGATTATCTTTCATTCTTTATGGAGTACACATGAAATAGGATGTTCATACACACAAAGATATAACATGAATCATTCGTAGTTCAGTTGTCTGTCAAGAATTATCATGATATAAATGTGTAAAATGCGGTTACTTATGTGAATTGTCACTAAGGATAGTTCCAAGTTTCGCCACTTGGAGGTGTTGTTGCTCCATCTAGACGTTCCAGGAAGGGCGAGGCGCCAGAGTATCCTTTTGTGATTGATAAGAAGTCATGAACATTCCTTTGATCGGTCATTTGTGTATTCCAAACCATTGGAGCCATTTGTTCGGGCTCCGAGCCGACTGCTGGAAATACACTCCTTTGGCAGACGCATAAATTCCTTTGTCACCTGGTCAGCGGCTTCAAAAGAGTTTTGTTGGTGGCAAGGACCACCTGTAGAGCTGACCAGGCTGGATCCTGTCTGGGCATTGGCATATTCATGCACTGCAGAGAATTTGCTTCAAGAGAAGCAAACTAAAAAAAAATTAGAGGGTGGAATGGACCTAGGCAATAGTTGTTACAATTGTAATAATCTTAGACTGTCAGATTTACTCTTTATTACAAAATCAATAAGACGACATAATTGTTTTAAAAACCCAATGATAGCCGCCACCCTGACTGCCTGGTGGAAGGCATTAGAAATTACAAACTCCCAATTGGCGCCCTGTGGGCTCTCTCCCATTTGGCATAACCCCGACTTTCAACTTAATAATCAATCGTTCCATTTAAGCCTATGGGAGCAGAAAGGAATTACACACCTTCATCATCTTTTCTCAGATAATAAGTTTATATCGTATACAAACTTGGTCCAGAAATATGAAATAAAAAAGGGAAATTTCTTACATTATCTGCAAGTTAAAAATATGGTTAAGAAACAAATCCCAACACTTCAGGATACGCTCCAACTGCCTGTCTTAGCTAAAGATATTATAAAGCTTTCTCCAACAACAATAAAGAAAATATCAAAAATATATAAGTTATTTTTATACACAAATAAAACGTATTTACCGACTTTAAAATGGGAAAAAGACTTGTCTATAGTTCCGGGACCAGACTTTTGGACCCAAATCTGTGAAAATGTATTTAAAATGACCAAACAGACAAATTTGCAACTTATCCAATATAAGATACTTCATAGAACATATATTACACAATATATGATGAAAAAAATGGGACTCTCTGACTCCGACATTTGTCTCCAGTGCTCACAAAACACTGCCGATACTTATCTTCATGCTTTATGGTCATGTACTCCAGTGCTGCATTTCTGGACTAAAATCTTGGAAAAGCTCGCTGATATATTAAACTGTAGGCTTCCTTTATCTCCAAGATTGTGTTTACTAGGTGACTTAACAATAACTGAGCTACCATGTAAACAATCTCAATCTATATTTATAGCCCTTACTATTGCTAAAAAAAATAATCCTTGTCAATTGGAAAAATAAACAATCTCTAAATATCGACCACTGGTTAAACTTACTAATAAATTATATCTCAATGGAAAAAATCTCTGCCTTAAATAAAAATCAAGTATCAAGATTTAAACAAATATGGTCTATGTACATAGAATATTTTAATCTCAATTTGGCAACTTAATCCTGCCAAGATTCTGCCTGTTAACGAGAGCCACCACATCGTTATAACTTCTGTTTTCGCTGCTTCGGTATTTGGTATTTTGTATCTGATTGTTTTTATTTTTATATAGTCAGGAACCTAGTTGCTGCTAGTGGGCTCGAGCATACCACACTATACGACACTATACTCATTAACTCCTTAAGATCTATTTCTAGTGGGCACTAAGCATCAACACTTGGTGTTACTGCATGCTAATTAGTCAATTTTCTTGACGCCGTCCCCTGTGGTCGGGCGGGGGTGGTTCTGCCCCCCGTTGTCTGCTCGGTGGCGGTTGCGTCTTGGCCGCTCCCTGGGCCCCCTGTGGGGTGCGGTGTTGGGGTGCTTCCCCGGGTGCCCGGGGCGGTGCCGTCCCGGCGCGGTCCGCTGCTCCGTGCCCGGCGGCGCGGTTCGGGGTGGGTGGGCCTCCGGTGTGCCCCGTGGTTCCCTCTCCCCTCCCCCTTCCTCCCCCCCGTCGCCTCTCCCTCCTCGCCTCCTCCCGCCCATCCTCCTCTGCCTCCCGGTCCCTTTTCCCTTGTCGCCCTCCCTCCTCCCCCCCCTCCCCCCCTCCTGCCCTGCTGCCGCCCTTTCGCCTTCTTGTCGTCTTCTCCCCGCTCCCCCCCCTTCCCTGTCTGCCCTGCGGCCCCTCCCCCTCCCTCTCCCTGGGCCTGGGGCTCCCTCCCCGGCCCGGACGTCGGGCTCCGGGGGCCGGGCGAGGGTTTGGGGCCTGCCCCACTCCGGTATAACTCCTGGCGCCCCGGGCGGGCTCCGGTGGCCGGTGGGCTGTCCGGTAGCCCTGCTGCGCTGGCTGTCCGCCCATTGTGGTGCCGGGTGGATGAGGTGGGGGGCGGGTGGGGGTGGGGGTGCTGGGGGGCGGGCGTGCCACCTACACCCACCGGGTTGGGTGAGGCCCCGCTGGTCGCTCCTCTTACTCACTTCACTAGCTTGCACTATACACTTTGGGAAGGGTGGAAACACCGTCTTCACCCTTCAACTCCCCTCCAATTTTAATGCACCTCACGTCCAAGGGGAGGGGTGAGTTGGGGCGGGGAGCCATCAGAGGGGATGGACTGCAGTGCCTGGCAGCGCTGTGGTCCCCCCCCATTTGTGTCCCTGCCCCACCACTTTGTCCCTCCATTTCCTTTTTTAATGCACCACACATATACATATTCATTTTTTGGGGGGGGATACGGGTGTGTCGGAGTAGGGGAAATTTTTTCCCTCTGCTCCGACTCACCTGCTCCCAATTTTAATGCACCACACGCACACACTTGTATATACACTGGGTGGGGCCACATTCACGGTGTAAGGGTAGAGCTCGCCAGTCGGCGAGCTGGCGGACTCAGTAACAGGGTTAGGTGTCACTAGTACTCTGGCGTGACGACCGGGGCCTCTCCCCACCGGGCTCGGTGTTCTGGTGTTCCGCCTTCTCCCCTGGTGCTTCCTCCTCTGCTTCCCCCCTCCCGCCGCTGTGCAAATCTCGCGCGGCTGGAGGTGGGGTGGGCACATCTTCCCTCTCTGCGCTGCTGCCCGGTGCCGGTTTCCGGGGGGGGGTGGGGGGTTCTCGCGGGGGGCCGGGTTCGCGGGGGGGGGGGTGGCGGCTGTCGGGGGGCGGGGGGGGGGCTTGTTTGGGGGGGGGTGGAGGTATGGGTGGGTGGGGGGTTGGGTGCTGGGGGTCGGGGTGTGTTCGGGGGTTTGGGGGTCGGGGGTGGTGGGGCCTGGGTCGTGGTGGATGGCGGGTTTGGTTGGGGTGCGGGGGGGTCGTGGGGGGATGGGGGCTGGGGACCGGTGGGGCGCTGTGGGGGCCCGCTGGGCCTCGTTCTGTGGCCTTGGGCTCGGGGGTGTGGGGCTGGGGCGGGGGTGTTCCGGGTGTCTGGGTCGGCTCGCCGACCGGTGTCCGCTCGGGTGGCTTGGGGGTGGCCTTGGTGCTGCCGCGGCCTGGGGGTTCCGGGGGGGGAGTGCTCGCTTTGCTGGACCGCGGTTGACGGCTTCTTTCTTTGGTGGTGGTCCTTATGCATGCCAGATCCGTCGCACCAGCATCTACTGAAACTCAACAGAAGTACCCTCTCCCTCCCACAGCCCCTTGAATCAGTTGGTGCTGGTGTCTGTGGTTCTCACTTTGCTTTATCTATCCTTCCCTCCTTCCTCTCTTTAGTTTTTCCTCTGGTCACTTGAGATCTTAATTTATTAGAAGTATGAGGTTTCTGGGGTTGGCATAAGACTCTGGTTTTGTAACCACGCAGGAGGGGTCTTGTTGGTGCTGGACTTCACTTTGATGGATTGGATGTACTGGCTTCTATGGATCTCACTCTGCCTTATCGATCCTTCCCTCCTTCCTCTCTTTAGTTTTTCCTCTGGTCTCTTGAGATCTCGCTAAATTTGCTGGAATTTAGAGGCTTCCGGGGTTGGCGTAAGACTTTGATTTTGTAATCATGGGGAAGGCAGGAAGTGTTTGGTCGGTGCTGGATTTCACTTTGATTTACCTTTCTTCTCTCTTTATTTCTTTTTTTTTTCTGACCTTTTCTCTGGTCTCCTGACCATTTAAACCTCACGACTCTGGCAAGATTCTGAAGTGCCTGGTTAAGGCGAAGGGTAATGGGATATTTATAAGGTTTTAGGTGAATTAATTGAGTATAAATTTATACGTATTTGCACGCACGCACGCGCACGCACGCAAACGCACGCAAACGCACGCAAACGCACGCACGCACGCAAACGCACGCACGCAAACGCACGCACACATACACACACACAAAAAAAAAAAAAAAAAAAAAAAAGAGCAATGATGACAAGACGTTGAATCGGTAAGACTACCGAATGAACAATTCTGAGCTCTTAAAAAAAAAAATAAAAAAAAATAAAAATAATGACTAGAATCAGGTTGACGTCCGTCGAGCGGGGTGACGACAATATGTAACTGCATATTAACATCGGAATGAGGTCCAATTAATTGAGGTAATTTGCACATCGTTTTGGAGTACAGCACAGGACTGAACTTCGACCGACTAAAGCAATATGATCTGCACGTCCCGTGGACATCAATTGTTTAGTGGGGATCGAGTCTCATTCCGTGAAGTGGCCAGCTTTGTAGAACATTATAAAACTTCTTACCTCTGAAAACATAGTTTAATTGGATATGAAAAGCCCAGTCTTCAGTATTGAGGTCGTGCACGTACGAGTGCGCGCAGCGTGTACGAGCGTGCAGTTTGTTTTCGGCCACAGGTGGCAGTAGAGATTTGAAATTTTAAATCTTACATAGAGCTACTTTAATTAATTAATGACACATTTATTTAATTAATGACACATTTATTTAATTAATGACACTTTTATTTAATTATTTAATGATGTCTTAATTTATTTAATGTTGGCACTTTTGGTCCTCCATACAACTGTGTGTACTTGGGAGCAGTGGTTCTTCACATTATCACACAATAGCACAGATTTTGTGCATTCTATTTTTATTATTATTCTTGTTGATGTCAGTACAGGACAGTGGGTGTTGAACAATACTGTCAAATAATTCAGTAACGAGATAAACATAATAGCTATAAAACTGTAAAGCAATTGTAACAATTTCCAGATGTGGGCGCATCAATGAATTTTGGGCATCGTCATTTGGTAATCATGAACAGACGCGACACACTTCCATCATCGTCAGTTTTTCAATATTTCAATCCAAACCGAACTGTAGTCGTAAATCCGTTTACGTTATTTTCAGTGTTGCATAATTGCTAAATTACAACCGCTATTTTAGGACCAAAGATAAATTTCATGGGCAAAGTCCATCAATCGTCAGTCTGTCGCCATGATTTTATCCACGCTTCCGTCATGCTAAATTACATTTTGTCATCACAATTTTCCGCTTGACATTGTTATGTTACTATTCTTTTCCTCACTAATGTCGTCACATATAGTATGTGTACACGTTCATAAAGGCCGGGAATACTGCCACCCACGTCCAATGGACTCAGGACCTAAACTGAGCACTGAACTAATGCTTGCATAAACCTACCAATAACGAGGAATTACCAACAGAAGGAAAACATTATCATCGCGGTCTGTAGTCACCCGAGCTCTACAAAACGGCCAGTCAACACAATTGGGACAGAACCAGAAGAGAGAAGGCTTAAAGAATAGAATGTGCGAGGAATTTAGCATGTGTGGTAGGCCTATGTGTATATTTACTTGTTTACTGCAGGTGAAAAAGAGTGGCTCAGCTGCCGTCCCAGGAATGAAGTGGAAGTACTCTGCGTTGCGTCAGCGAAGTGAGTGTCCGTCCTTCATGTACAAAATGGGCGTCCGTCATTGACTGACTGAGAAGGTCCGTTGGTACTGATTCAGTTATTGATGATTACGTTGTCGAAAACCCACCCCCAGCAATGTTTAGTCCGTCAATTTTACAAAGTTTGCTGTCATTTATTAATCATCAACAAAACATTAACCAGATGCCCACCTCTGAGAATTTCTGGAACATAGATCCTCTTGTTCCTTGGTCACAGCCTCTGGCTATTGTGTATGCTTTACAGATAATCAACGACGGAGAACAAGAGGAGTCTCCACGGATCTCCATTTTTTTTAAATTTTTTTTAATCATTCGGCGTTTTTCCACCAACAAGCCCAGGAACTTTGACTTCTGGGTAAAGGGAGTTCTTGGTTGTAAAAGTTCAGCAGGGAATTTAGAATTGTGTTTCCACAGCGTCTTCGAGTTCTCGGTAATTAATTCAAATGAGTTTGATTGAGTCCAACCGATGTAAAAACAATGCCCCCAAATTTGACCAATCAGCCGTGGTCATTGCAGCCCACTCCCTCAAAGTTCCTGCCTGGCTCAGCAAGACCCTGCTGCTGAGATAGTACTTGGATGCTACCTGGGGAATTTAATTACCCTGGTAATTGTTGTTGGTGGAAAAACGCCCAAACTAAATTTTACCAAGGTAAACTGAAAAGTTCTCCAAAAGTTACAGCGGTAGAAAAACGCCCTTTCTGTGTAAAATCTTTCTTTTGTAAATATGCCATGTTACAACATAGACATCTTATAGTCCAGTATGAAATATTTTCCTCCTTTAAATTTGGTGGGTGAGGCTTATATTCAGATGCACTCAATAGTTTACACTCTGTTCTTGTCAAGAGCCAGCAAGACTAGGTTTTTCAGAATGTGCGTGAAGCTTATTACTAGACGAAAAGAAAATTCAGTCTTTCTATTCTATTCCTGTCCATTGCCTTTAGCCCTGACATCTACCCGCACCTCGAGGCCGCACCTTTTCCATTGTATCGGTTCAACCCTGACCGGTCTCAATGGGAAATTCCATGTCCGGCCAGTCCGAGAGTGAGTCAAGACCAAGACTTTTGGGAGTCCAGTTCAGGACAAAACCAAGACCTTCAAACAGTAGTCATAAGACCGGTTTCAAGACGTTACAATGCTAGTTTTGAAATTGCATTGGTCGTTTGGTCGTGTAGACTTTGGTGCTGATATCCCACTGTAAGTTGTTTCAAATTCTGTGGCCTTACTTACGGTAATTACTGACATTTACTAATGACAACATTAACTTCAAAAGACTTTTTTATTATTATTTTATTTTTTTTGAACATATAAACAAATGAACAGCAGAGATAAAACAAAAAACAACAACAATCAAAATAGAAGAAAATCCCAATAACATAATCATTCAATTAATCATAACTTACATGTTCAAAAGGGAGTAGGAAGAAGTTAAAAACTTATCTAGTCCTACCCCTTTTACTAAATATATTTAAACTTATTTCATTATTAATACAATTTTCATTTACTGATTATTAAAAATAATAATAATAAAATAATAAATGATATATATAACCCAAGTTATATATATATATATATACACAAGTGCACTTAACCTATTCACATTTACCAAAAACATATATACATAAATTTACTAAACATATACCATAATACCTATCTAGATCACTTACACATACTCACATGTACATTTTTCATATACTGGCTTGACATAGATAATTTTTTTGAACTTTACTTTTAAACATTTTTTTAAACTCCAGCATTGAATCACAATTTTTCAGAGCAATTTCCAAATGATTCCACAGATCAACACCTTTTACAGATACACACCTTTGCTTAATATTTGTTCTTGTTTTGGGTTTTTTGTACACACTTGTACCCCTTATATCATAAGGACTGTGTCTAATTTCAAATAACTTCTGAGTACTGTGGCAGAGTAAATTGTTATAAACTTTATACATTATTTGTGCTATTTTAAAATCCACCAAGTCATAAAATTTCATTGCATTTAATTTAATAAATAGTGGATGTGTTGGCTCTGTATACTTTGATCCATTAATAATTCTTATAGCTTTCTTTTGCAATTTGAAAACGGTGTTAGTATTTGTTTTATATGCCATTCCCCATAATTCCACACAATAGGTCAAATATGGTAATAATAATGAACTATATAATATATATAATGATTTCATGTTTAAAACATCCTTACTTTTATAGAGTATCCCTATGATTTTTGACATTTTCCTTTTAACAGTTTCTATGTGTGGCTTCCAACATAATTTATCATCGATAATAATTCCAAGGAATTTATTTTCATTCACCCTTTCTATTTCAATTGAATTCACCATAATTTTGACTTGATGAGTGATTTGTCTCGTGCCAAAAACTATGAACTTGGTTTTATTTAAATTCAATGATAATTTATTTACATCAAACCATTTTTTTAATATATTCAATTCATACTCCACAGTAGTCAGAAGCTGCTTCAGGTTTTCTCCTGAACAATAGAAAGTTGTATCATCAGCAAATAAAACACTTTTCAATGTTTTTGAGACACAGCAAATATCGTTTATATACAGTATAAATAATTTAGGGCCGAGCACAGACCCTTGGGGAACTCCATGAGTGATCTTCATGTGTTCTGATTGTACATTATTAAACTGCACATACTGATATCTATTTTCCAAATAACTTTTCATCCACTTATAAGCTAAACCTCTTATTCCATATTTCTTTAATTTATTCATTAATATAGAATGATCTATAGTATCAAAAGCTTTTTTTAAATCCATAAAAATCCCAACAGTAAATTTTTTATTATCTATTTCGGTAGATATTGCTTCTACAAGCTCCATGACTGCCATTGAGGTGGTCCGTTTTTCTCTAAACCCATATTGGGTTTCACTTAAGAGCTTATGTTTCTCAATAAAATTATCCAATCTATATGAAAATATTTTTTCTAGAATTTTTGAGAACTGTGGCAACAATGATATTGGTCTGTAGTTATTAAACTTGTGTCTTTCTCCACCTTTATGAACAGGAATGACTTTGGCTATCTTCATTTTTGATGGAAATATACCAGTTTTAAATGATAAATTACAAATATATGTAAAAGGTTTTACAATATATTCTATAATACTTTTTACTAATGTCATATCAATGTTAAGACAGTCAGTAGACTTTTTATTTTTTAATGTTTTCACAACATTTAATACTTCTATATCATTCACATCATTAAGAAACATTGTGGATGAATTATTTACAATGTTCTTATCTATTTCACGTTTGTTTCTTGGCTCTGGGATTTTGTTTGCCAAGTTGCTGCCCACGTTAACTAAATATTCATTAAAATTATTAGCTATGTCAGAAATTTCATCAATTACCATATCGTTATCTTTTATAAAATATTGTGGAAAATTTGTTTTTTTAGAACTTTTTTTAATTACATGATTTAGTGTTTTCCATATTTCTTGTGTATTGCTTTTATTCTGTTCTAATAATTCATAGTAATAATCTTTCTTTCTTATTCGAATAATATTTGCTAATTTATTTTTATAGATCTTGTACTTTGTTTCAGCTTCCACAGTTCTCAATTTAATAAATCTTTTATATAAATTATTTTTCTTTTTACATGCATTCTGTATCCCCTTTGTCATCCATGTCTTATTTGGACCTTTATACTTTCTTGTAATCTTAATTAATGGACAATGTTTATTATATAGAGAAATAATGGTTGACTGAAATTCACTATATGCAATATCAGGATCGTTATTTGAATAAACCTCAGACCAGTTGTGTTTCTCTAAATCCAACTTAAAGGCAGCCATGGAGCGTGTTGTTCTTGCTCTAGTTTCAAATGTGTAAGTAATCGGCTTCATTTTTTTATCAAAATAATCATAAAAAATTGCAAAAATCGGGAGGTGATCACTTATATCATTAATAAGGAGTCCACTTTCTATTTTAAGGTCAATTTTATTTGTGAATATATTATCAATTAGTGTAGCTGTATCGATTGTTATTCTACTAGGTTTTATAATAACAGGAAATAAACTATTACTATACATCATATTTATAAAATCAGTTGTTTTCTGATGTCCATTAGGATTTAATAAATCAATGTTAAAATCACCACACAATATTCGCAACTTTTTATCATTTGTATAACTAAGGATATCTGTTAACTTATCGTTAAATGTATCAAGACATGATCCTGGTGTCCTATATATACAACTTATAATTACGTTTGACATATTTTTTATATGAACTTCAATAGTTACACATTCCATTACATTATCCACAGTAGTAGTTAGATGTTCAATTTTACTACATTTGAAAACCTTATCAACATATATTGCAACTCCTCCTCCCCTTCTGTTTTCCCTATTCATTGTAAACAATTCATATCCTTCCATTTCTATATCGCTTATTTTCTCATTATCAAGCCATGTCTCTGATATGGCTATAATTTGGAATTTATTTATTTTACTCAAGCATTTTTTAATTTCTGTAAAGTTTTTATATAGACTTCTACTATTAAAATGTATGATTGAGAATGCACGAAAATCCTTACTTACATTTGCATTGAATTGCTCATTAGTGTGGTACTCGCAGGCAAGGTCATAGTTGTTACTACATAAAAATTTATCTGGGTCAATGCCATTTTCTGGATCAGATGTCTTATGTTCCGTATAATCAAATATTTGTATTTTTTTTGTGTTTGGGTATAGATTTTCCATTCTAGTATTTGTCAACTTTTCGTCATCAAGTGTATTGTGTTATTCCTTCATTTTATTGATGAGTTGTGTTGGTGCAAGTGTCTGGGTGTGCTTGTACGGGGATGAATTATAAGCTTGTCGTATTTTAGGTAGGCAATCTCTCCTCTTTCCCGTGCTGCTTTCATTTCTGGTATAAGTTCTTTCCGTTTTTTTCGAACAATATCAGTAAAATCCTCATTTATGTATATGTTTGTGCCCTTAAGATGTTTTGTTTTTTGTAGAATTTTTGTTTTATCTTTGTATTTTTCAAATTTAACTGTAATTGTCCTGGGTCTGGTCCTCCCAGTTTCCCGTTTGCCAGTCCGATACACACGCTCCAATTCTATCTTCTCCTGAAATTGTAATTTGTCTCTGAATAGTTTCATTACTTTATCTTCGGTGTCAGTCCATGTTTCTCCTGGTGATTCTTCAATTCCATCAATAATCAGATTGTTTCTTTTACACTGTCCTTCTAAATATTCCATTTTATCATTTAAAATAATTAAACTGTCACATATTTTGTACATTTCAGTTTGCATGGTTTTACCGTTTTCAATGTGATTAATTTGAGTTGTTTTAAGCTCATCCACCTCCTTTTGCGTATATTGACTGACTGAATGTCAGTTAGAAAATGCTAGTCTTTGCTAAAGAATAGATTAAATGTGCTCTCTAATTTAAACCACAAAAACTGTTAAAGAATGGATTACATGTGCTCTCTAATATCAACACGTAATACGACAATGCTAAGAAACACTGATAGTGATTTATTTTATACCAATTATGTTGATGTATACATGCCCTGAATTGCAGCTCTGTTGTGAAACTGAAGCAGTCATCTCACTGGGCCAGATGTTGTTGAGAAGTTGTCATGGGAACCTGAGTGTTGATGGTGATTCTTTGTCTGGTTTGACACCGGACCATACCTATAATGGCTCTCCGGAATCTGTGTGGAAAAATGTCAAGTTAACCACATGTAGTACATTGTTGAAAACGAAAAATAAGGCTGATAGAGGGTAAAAAAGAAACACTGACTTTTTGTTAGCAATGACATAAATGCAGGGGTTATAGAAGGTAGAGGACTTGGCAAAGAGAGGGGCGATGATAGCCATGGGTGCAGGAATTGTTCTGGGGTCACCAAAAGATGCCCAGAGACACACCATGGAGTATGGAGACCAGGCCACAAGGAACATTGCGATCATCACAATGGACATCTGCAGGCCAAAATCAAAACAAGACATGTTTCCATATTTGCAAGGATTGCCTTTATTTGTAGTGGTGTTTTAAAACTGAATTGGCTGTAAAAAAAAAAAATTAGCTGTTATGGAGAGTCATAACTGA